>NW_009698365.1:0-80677 GCF_000703405.1 Apaloderma vittatum
CTTTCCCCTGTCTTCTAAACCAAGACAGCAGCAAACCAAACCATAGCTCAAAGGTCTCCAAGGACTATTGTTACTTGTTGGAAACATATTTTCCTGAGGGATGCTGGCATTGCTGTTGTCTGGACCAACAGGGAGAAAATACATCATAGAATCATAGACTGATTTGGGTTGGAAGGGACCTCAGAGATCATCTAGTTCCAACCCCTCTGCCCATGGCCAGGAAATCTCCCACCAGATCAGGCTGCGCAGTGCTCCGTCCAGCCTGACCTCAAACACTTCCAGGTATGGAGCATCCACAACCTCTCTGGGCGACCTGTTCCAGTCTCTCACCACCCTCAGGGTAAAGAACATTCTGCTTGTATCACATAATTTTGTCCACGTCCTCCCCCGTGGGTAGGGGAAGCCATAGTTCTATGTAGTCAGACACAGTTATATGAAAATCTTATGAATTTATTGGTAGAATACAGGGCCTTTCTTTTTTTCTTTTTTTTTAATGAATGTTGAGTTTTAAGGATTAGGTAGTCAAGAATTTAGGAGGTACAGGGTCTATGCTTTCATTTTTGCGTAGGTGCTAGTAGAATTCAAATCCCCTTATGAACTTCTCCAAATTCAGCTCAAGTTCTTAAACTCGTTTGTGGTTCTGGTGTTTCAGACTACTTTTTACCCTTATTTCTCCACTGAAAACACAGCTTCTCAGGGCGGTCTGAGAGCTGAGAACTTCTTGCCTTGGGGCCCCATCTAGTGGGTATTGGCTGGCACTGAGCAGCACCGTGAGCAGTTTGTGCTGCTTTGAGGAGCTGTACGAGGAGCTGGTATGAAGATTCCCTACAGCGCTTAATAATCACAAATGAAATCACTGCGTGTTCATTCTTCTCCAGCTGAAATTTTGTTTCTGTGTCTCTCTAGATAGATGTTATTTTGCATTATGTGCTGAACATTTTCATAATATAGCAGAAACATACCCCAATTGTTAAAAGAAGAAAGAAACATAAGATAGAGAAGAAAAAAAAAAGAATCATCCATTCTTTCTGTATCCTCGTATTTCTTGTATTATTTTAAAAGAATGGCTGCTTTATTTCATGGAGTATGCTGCAGTCATTAGCAAATGATTCGAGGATGTCGGTATTACTCTGTCAAGTTCTTCATAAGTTAAGAGGCTTATTAGGTAACCTTGAAAATAAGACGCATTCCAGCAGCACTGAAAGGTTTGTCAGAGCCAAAGAGTTAAAAACCTGTATTTTCTCTTGACAGAACTGCTTATATGCCAGATTGCTGTAGCGGTAACCATGTCCAGACATGAACTGTTTGTACATACATAGTAGGAAAAGAAAAGAAAGTGAAAAGAGAAATCGAAAAAGGTTTTCTGGCTATATCCAAGTTACTTTTACAAATGACAATTTTCTAATCCATCTGTCAAATGAATTTAGTGAACCAAATTTGGATTTCAGCTGCACTTAAGTTGTTCAGCGTAACCCAAGTGAGTAAGATGGATAGCTAGACAGAACATATGGCCCTAGCTGTCTAAAAATTTGCCTTTTTGAAATGAAAAGGAAAAGAAAAAAGGAAATAGCTATGCTATCTGGTAAGGATAAACCTGTTTTCTCTGGAAAATGTGTCTTACAGAACTAGTTATTTTCAAGAGAGCATCTGTAATTGTACATAGCTCAGAGTCATTCAATTTAAAATGAACCCCGATGAAAGGGCTTTCTGGAGATTGTTGGTGCTATGTGCATCTTCAGAGAGCATCATAAGGGATGGAGACTGATTACTCCTGAATTTGTGTAACAAGTTTGTTTTGCAAAAAGTTATTTCACAAAGGACAGGCTGCTCACTGTCACTAAGATCCATAGCGAGGTTATTTAAAAACGCTGCATGAAACTCCGAAGGCAGAGATAGTGGAAGACAAATGAGAATCTGGCTAAAATAAAATGAACATTGTTGGGAAAAAAGCCTTTTTTGACTTTGACTGTTGAACCACAATCTTGCACTCTTTTTTTCTTTAGATTTCTTTTCTTCCTTATTATTATTTTTTTAATTTAGGGGGAGGAAAAGAAAGATAAGTGATGTAGTATCTAGAAGGCTTTCCGTGCCTTGAAAATCTGACTCTTTAGCTGATAAAGGAGGAATGTGTGAGTGTGTGTTTTTGTGTGAAAAAGAGATTTATAAATCATTTTTTTTTCCTTATCGACATCATAAATACTTGTGTTACTTTCTATTGGTTTTCAAACTCTTATGTAGTTTTTTGGCTTCTATAACTGATGTCCTTTTTGCATTACAACTTTAGCTCTCTCTTTTAATAGCCTAGTTTGATTTTATACTCTCTCAGGAGTCATGTAGAGAGTGGGTAAGATTTTTAGCTGTGCGAATCCTGGAAAAGCTCTAAATTCTCTTCTGGCCTGGAGAAGCAATATTTTTTATTTTTTTCACTATGTTTCTCAGCCTGTAGGGGCTAAAATAGTTTCCAAAATAAATCATCCTGGAAAAAATTACTTTCAATATAAATGGTCTAACCACAGTGATGGAGTTATAGCAGCTGGAATGATCCTGTAAGACCCCTTATACTGACCAATAATTGCCCTAGCTCAGCCCCGGGAAAGGTGTGAAGGGCTGATAGAAGTGAATGTTGATAAGGTTTTTAAGAAATAGATCTTCTTATTTGAGAAAGAAGCTTTGTATAGACTATATTCCACTCTAGACTAGATAGAAAATGTCTTTTTCACTGTAGTTTCTGAGTTTCATAAGAAGTTCTTGAATGGAAGCAGTACTGATACTCATGATTAATTTAAGTCCTTCCCTTGCCCATGTTGAGGATCAAGTCTTGGAATTGTATGTTCTCCTGGTGAATCTATTCCTATTTGACATTGGACTACTCAAATTTTGGAGAGATTGGCCACAGTGTCAAAACCAGTTATTTGGAAAGGGAAGTTTTAATTCATTTTTTTTGATCCATGCAGAGGTTAATACCAAAGAGGCAGAGCTGCAGTGAAGAAGTAGAGGTGCTCCCAAACAGCAGGGAGGTGAAGGAAGGGGATGGGCAGATGTAGGGCAGAGCGCTAAATCTAGAACTGCGTGGCTGAGAGCAGCATCTCCTCTCAGAGGACAGACTGTCTCTGAAGAGACCTTCAGAAAATGGTGTAATGCTTCCTTCATGCCGAGAAAGGTCTTCTGACCTTGGATTTGGGCTTGTTGAGTCAGTAGCAGAGAGAGGTCCAAGGCTGGTGGGAGCAGCCTCACATCCAGCTATTTGCCTGGTATGTGTCTGCCCTCCCATCTGTTCCCCAAACTAAATGGTACAGGTGGGGCCCTACACCCAATGCTAATCTATTCTTCTGGGCTTTCCCAGCAAGATAGGCATCAAAATTTAAGGCTGGGCCAGCTACTAACCTTTGACAGATGCTGTGATCCCTCCCTCCCTACACCTTCCCAGGGAAAGATAGCAGGAGAACTAGGGAAAAAAAAGGTTGGAAAAAAATTGGATCATTTTAACAAAAAAAGAATGATACTAACAATAACAATGAAGATATCAACCTACATACAGATATATATAAATATGCTCAAAGATACAACAGAATATGTTAATACAGGGCCCAAGTCTTCTGGATTACAAGGTCCTAAAGAGGAAAAAAGTCCCAGACTGGATTCAGCAGCAGACAGAAACACCCAAGAGCAAAGTCCTGAAGACAGTCCAAAAAAGCCAGAAAAGGAGCTGAGCTGCTCCCACACGGGGTGATGAAAAACAACCTGTCCCATCAAACAGTGCTCTTCTGTGGTATGGAAACAGGAGGCAGGAAACACCAGCAGCACAGGGAAAGATGGTGATGGTGGAGAGACAATAGAGAGCCGATGGCAACACTTCCCAGCACAGCAGACACCCAGAGGCTCCAAGGTGTGTCTCAGGGGTCCTTATATCCTGAGAAGGAAGACTGTGATTGGTCCATTTGGGTCACCTGACCCGTCCTCGCCTCCCCATAGGCACAGCTGCCCCCTCTCCCCTATTGTGATTGCCACATGTTCTTTTATCCTGGTGATCTCAAACCAGGGCACAAGGAAGGCAGAAGCCTGGCTTAAGAATTCATAAACAATATAAACACATCTTCAGTATGCCTGAAACTCCTCCTCAGACTTGAGAAGACTTTTCTAGTGATTCCATATCCATAGATGTTCTTATCTGGAGGTAATTCCTGTGGAATGCAAGCTAATTGTCATAGCAAATAAATATGATATTTAATATGAACTTTGATACAGCATGAAGTTCAAATAATTGGCAATACTGAAATAATGGCTCACTGAAACTTGCCTTTTTGAAACGGGGATTTCTGAGTCATAATATATTGCAGAAATTAAATGAGGCTTTAAAAGAAAATTGACCAGCTTAACGGGATAATTGTCTAAGTGCAAATATGCTACCATGGAAACGCTGCTCTATTATTTTGGATTCCTTACTCACAAAAAGCTATATTCTGTGTAATAAGTAATACAATAGACATTTCCTGATTGATGCAGCTTCACTGCCA
The DNA here is from genome assembly GCF_000703405.1 of Apaloderma vittatum. Lineage (NCBI taxonomy): Eukaryota > Metazoa > Chordata > Aves > Trogoniformes > Trogonidae > Apaloderma > Apaloderma vittatum. The sequence goes on from NW_009698365.1 coordinate 4,515, forward strand.
ACACCATACAATGTGTTTGAAGAGAAGTCTGAGGCATGAAGGAGGTTTTCACCAACTTTCCTTCCCAAATACAATTTTGGAGTTAATAGGAGTCTTTCTTCACCTTGCCCATGGACCCATTTCAGCCCTCCAGTGATGCCCCTGCAATGCCACAATTACATATTGTTCCAGCTCCTCAAAGCCCTGGGAACCACTAAGAAGAGCCTGGAGCTGTCTTCTTTACACTCTCTCTTCAGGTTTTTATGTACATTCATATGATACCCCTCTGAGGCTTCCCTTCTCGTGGATGAACAGCCAAGCTCTCTCAGCCTCTCCTGGTATGTCAGTTGCTCTAATCCCTTAATCATCACCACAGCATTTCAGTCTGAATGCTTGTGCGTGCATATTTTCATAATGTACATGACAATCCAAGGACGGTAATAGAAATGCCAGTTGGTGATCATGTAAATGGTGGCCAAAATAATCTAGTTATGAAATTTCCTTGAATATTTAAAGAGATCTGAAGTGGTTCTGAATATTATTAAATTTAAAAACCTCTTATACACAGTCTTATCTTTGCACAGCTACTATTTAAATTATTTCCTGGTGGGAGTTGTTTATCTTTGGTGTTGATCTTTAACTGTAATGTATCTACCTAGAAAGACGTCATTGTACTTGGCTTCTCTTCTGATCTCTTTTACACACACTGATTTATCTTTGCTCCTTACTTTGTTGCTGTTCCCTACTCTTTTCTTTCAACAGACTACATTCACCAAGCAAATGTTCGCTGGCTTCTGGAATGCAAATAAATTCTTTGACCTTTCCCTGTTTAAGATCCTTGGTGCATATTTCACAAGTGTTGTCTTAACATAAGAACAATTTTATTAGTCCAGGCCTAGAGGTACATTTAGTGTTTTCTTCTTGTCTATGGCAAATAGCAGGTCCCTAGGTAGGATTTAAAGAACGTAACAAATGGATGTGTTGTGTGATTCCCCAGGGAAGTTTCCATACTCTTATCCAATTTCAGGTCAAGGACTCTGTGAGAGGAATATAGTACCTCTGCAGCTGTGAGTTCAGAAGGGCTGGATGTGGAGGACTCCTTTCTGGACCAGCACGTTCCAGGTGCCTGTGAGGTCCATCAGCAGAAAGTATGACTGCCTGTAGAGAGACCCATTGGAAGACATGGGTAGTTATGCTGGTAAATTACACGTAACCCTGCCTGTTTGTGTCTCTGTGAGTGGTGAGAGATGGTGACATTGCCTTCCTGGTCCTCCTCTCATCTCCTGGGACGCCACAAGCAATGGGAGGTCTGGACATCTCCCTTTCTTTCTTCTTGAGAATTATTAAGGTGGAGGTAGGGGAGTGGGAGGAAGAGGAATAACAAAACATAATAACGAACAAGGCACACAGTAAATGACAGCTATTAAGATAGCTGCTCAATATGTCTTGAGACTGGAGCTTTAACGAACTATTCCCATGTGGTTTTCATGAGGCACAATTGTTTCCCAGGACTTGTGACACAGTAGGAAATTGCTGCATACTTCCCTTGGAAAGGGGGTGACACTGCACACGTGTATCCTTTCTGCTAGTAGGGAGATACATGTGTAGTGGTCTGTTCTCTTTTCAGTGTCATGTTTTTAAAAAACTGGAAATGGAGGCAGTATCCTGTTCCAAATGTATCATGCATGAGTTTAAAGTGTGTGATTGATCAAAGATCCACAGAAAACCAGCCCCTGTTTTTTTGTTGACCATCTAAACTCACCAAGACCAGAATAGAGCTCTTACTTTCCCTTGCACATGCTTCTGTTTGCTGGGTCCTTTCATGATTTCTGTGATAACAAGACCATCCAAGCTGTCAGACAGCCTCTCAACCAGCAGCTACCAGATCTATTCTAATTCTACCCAGCCAGAAAAGCTATTGGCGAGGGGATTTGTCTTTCTATACGCACACAGCTGAAGCTCAGGTTGAGGCTTTTGTATTACAGTATAGGAATGCAAAGCAGGTTGCTCAGTTAGTATTTCCCAGAAAGCTTCTGAAAGGATCATAATCCTAAGGTGTCCTTTTGACAAGGTTCCTCTTTCTACAAGCTTCCTCTTTCTAGAACATTCATTTTTTTTGTAATCATAGAATTGTTTAGGTTGGGAAAGACCTTTAAGATCATGGAGTTCAACCATTAACCTAGCAATACCTAGACCACCACCAAACCATGTCCCTAAGCACCACATCTATATGTCTTTTAAATAACTCCAGGGATGGAGTCTTAACTGCCTCCTTGGGCAGCCTGTTCCAATGCTTGACAGCCCTTCCTGCGAAGAAACATTTCCTCATATCCAGTCTAAACGTCCTGTGGCACAAATTGAGGCTATTTCTTCTGCCACTTTTTACATGGGAAAAGAGACCAAACCTCACCTTGTTACAACTTCCTTTTCTTCAGGCTCAACAGGCTCAGTTCCCTCAGCTCCTCCCCGTAAGATTTATTTTCGAGACCCTTCGCCAGCTTCGTTGCCCTTCTTTGGACACCTCAATGTCCTTCTTGTAGTGAGGGGCCCAAATCTGAACACAGTACTCAAGATGTGGTCTCACCAGTGCTCAGTACAGGAAGACAATCACCTCCCTGCTCCTGCTGGCCACACCATTTCTGATACAGACCAGGATGCCGTTGGCCTTCTTGGCTGCCTGGGCACACTGCTGGCTCATATTCAGCCGGGTGTCGACTAAGACCTCCAGGCCTTTTCTACCAGGCAGCTCTCCAGCCACTCTTCTTCAAGCCTGTAATGCTACTTTGGGTTTTGTTGCGACCCAAATGCAGGACTCAAGTAATATACCACTGCAAACTATGTCTGCCATTGCTTAATGCTTATCACAACTTATTTCTATCCCTCATCTCTGGCAGATTATCCAAAGGTCAACAGATAATGTTGACTTCCTTGTTACTTCTAATATTTTCTAAATAATCACTCTTTTTTCTCCCACATCTGGAAAAATGCAATTATAAACATCCCACAACCAAAGTTGTTTTAATTCTTTGGCCCCTTCTACCCTGTTCACAGAAGTCCTGACTGCTTTGTGCTAGCAGCCTGCACCAGCACCATACAGGCAGAAACAGATGTTTTGCTTAGCAATTGCCACGCGAATTGTGAAGGTTAGTGTGTGAGCACCTTAAGAGGAAGAAAAAATGGTGTTGTGTTTTTTTTTTTAAAATAAATAAATATGAGAAGCCAGCGAGAACTACTGGATATAAGGCAATGCTAGGCAAATTTCAACCTGAGAAGAAAAAGCATAACTTTTTTACGCTCAGTATGTTTAATAGTTGGAGAAAAGTACAAGCAGTAGGGAAGATTTAAGCCCTGGATATGCCCACATTAAGACAGATTTCCTTTTGTAGGAGAAGTGCTTCAGCCAGCTGGTGTTTTTATCACAGGTTTTATCAATTGCATGATGTCACTACAGAAAAGTAGCAAACATAACTGAATGTACTGTGAGGTATAAATAAGACGATCATGATGATTCTTCTGGCCTCAACCTTTGTGTTTCCAGTCAGGAGTTGCCATGCACTGGAAACTTCAAGCAACCGATTTCAGTCTCTTTGTCAGGGAGGGAGCAATGATCTGTTACTCCCCGAGGTGTCCTAAGCAATCCCAACAGTTGCTGTGATTTTATGATGTTGCTGGTGTTGTTGTTGTCCTATCGTAAATGCCCAGACATCTTGACGACTTCACTCAGCTCAAGATTTTTTCCTCTCCTGCACTGCTGTAGTATTTGTGTCACTTGGGGAACACTGCCAGCGGATGGGATTGGGTACGAGTGTCACCAGACAGGCCACCGAGGCAGGGTGGGAGGACAGCTGTCCTAAGCATTCAAAGCTTTACATTCTGTGCTGCTCTGAAGTGACCTGGGCCTCAGATATATATTAAGCTGGAAGAAAGCCTTTTTTGGCCTTGCAGCTCTCTGAATGTGCCTACCTGTTATTTAGGATATGGTGCAGTAGAAGCAGGGCAGCAGCTAATGCTGCCTTATTGAAGTAGAAATTAACAATAAAAGAAACAGGCTACATTTGAATGTGAAAAGTGTTTTGTGCAGGGAATTCTACAGTCTTTATTTGAGTAAAAGCATCCTTTGGAATCAGAAGAATCTTTAACCAGAGGACCAAGGATGCTAGTGGGTGACTGATTTAGTGACAGCTGAAGGCCAAATAGGTAGAAGAGTAAATAATCAGTTAAATGGCATGGACAAAGATATCAGTGAAATCTCGCCATTAGGAACACTTGTAGCTGTACAATAACTGAGGAGCAGTAACAGTAATGGTGAAAAGCGGTGACTTCCAAATGTGGCTTGACCTGAAGCACCAGCATGTGGACCACAGAGAGAAACAGTAGTTAGAGACTGAGGTGAAATAATCAGGTAGGTCTCTTCAGTCTATTTTCTGTGATGAAATATTGCTTCGTTTTATGCACTATGGGATTGCTCTTGAAGATCCGAAGAAGAAACTACTGAGCAGTTGGAGAAGGCTCATTGTGACTCGTAGGCACTTCTGCTGAACAGTGCTTTCTTCTGTTGTTACTAAAAAAGTCTATCTATTGACACTGTGCAAATTAGGGGCCTGCCTAGGACTGACAGTCTTAGCACACTTCTCCTTGTACCCACCTGTGGTGAATTCAATCCTTTTCGTTATAAGAGTTAAAGAATCAAAAAAATCCAACAGTAGTGAGGAACAGGATTTAAGAGGGCTAACTGCTAGCATTCCTAAAGAAAATCATGCCTGGGCTGCATTTCCAATAGTTTGTACTTGTTTACAGTGAAACCCGGTGAGACCTCCACTGTATCATTCCTTCAAGCTGTTGTGGATGTGAATCATCTAGCCCTCTAAGCAAACAATGTCATTTTTCTCTAATGAAACCTGCTTCTAGGAATATACTAAATGCTCATTACTCTAGAGCACATTTAAGATCATATTGAAGTCAGATACTATATCAAGCATGGCACAGGACATACACAGGATAGCTACATGCTTTCAGTGACATGAACTGATGGATATGCCACATTATGTTCGATAACCTTGAATAGTGGGATATGCCTGAACTTGATACTATTTGATATTTTCACATCGTCTCTTACATTGGACTAATCATGCAGGTGGCCTGCTGTAGGATCTGTTATGTATTCCCTTCCTTCTCCTTTTCCCAATTGTAAGAGGAGCAGATAATTTCTGTGTTATTTGTGTGAGGCTGTGTGGAGTGTGAGAATGTTTTTTCAGTAAGATTTTCCGACTGAGGACCATGTGAAACGGAATGATAAGGAAAAAGGGAGAGCCAAACACACAGACACCAAAAACTGACTAGTGAAAATGAAGTCAATAACCAGAAACAAACCTGGTTAGTGGCACTAATTGGTAAGGATAGTGGAGTGTGAGAACGTTTATTCTGGCAAGATGATCTGATTGAGGAGCACCTAAAATGAGGTTGATAAGAACAGGTGAAGCAACAAACGTACAGAGACACAGACCTGACAAGCAATGATGGAGACTATGAGAAGAAAGAAATCTTGCCAGTCACACTGATTCAGGGGCTATTCCAGAAAAACTCACCTGGACTTCACAGCTGTTAACTTTATAACTGGAGTGGCTGGAATGAAGTGGGTGAAGATGCTGAATGCTGGACCAGAGGAGTGAGAATTTGTAGATTTGTGGAAAGTGATGAAAAAATGTTTAGGGGAAGGAATAGGGGAGGAGTAAAGAGAAGAACAGGGGCCAGTAATGTGTAAAACAGGGCCAGTCAGTGTGCTTGTCTTACCGAGCCCTGTGCCTGACCACTGCAGTCTGCCATGTCTTCTTTAAAAGCTTTCTTATCTATCTGTCTCTATATAATCTCACTCTTCATCTCATGCATGAGTGCTGCACAGGCTGAGTGACAGTTACTGGGTGGACTGGTATGAGAGTACTGGATGCCAGCTGTTGGGGTCAGACTGGGGCTGTAGGTGCTCCTACACCATACATGCGGGTGTTGGGGGAACCCGCAGGTGTGGGATGCCTGTGGGATGAATGCGTGGGTGCGTCCATCTATTTGCGGTGAGCACCAACCTAGTCCAGAGATAGAGTAGGCAACAACACAGCAAAGACCTGTGTGCTTCTGAACCTGGAGCATTATGTGTGTGCCTGTACTAGTGACCTTCAGTCTCTGAGGGATGAGGAGGGGACAGGAGTTGAGGCAATGGGCACAGACTGAAACAGGAGGTTTGGAACATCAGGAAGCCTTTTATTTTTTTTATTTTTTTTATTTTTTCCTCTTTTTTCTTTTTTTTTTCTTTTTTTCTTTTCTTCTTTTTTCTTTTTTTTTTTCACTGTGAGAGTGGCCAAGCATTGGTACGGGTTGCTCAGAGATTCTATAGTCTTCATCCTTGGAGATACTCAAAAGCCACCTGGCAATGGTCCTGGGCAACAGGCTCCATGTGGCCCTGGTTGAGCAGGCAGGCTGGCCAAGATGACCTTCAGAGGTTCCTTCCAACCTCAGCCATTCTTTGATTATGTGACTGGGCTGTCTGTGCTTACGTCTGGTGTCAGTCCTATGTGCAGGTGCTGTTTTGAGCCGTAACTCCCCCAGCTGGCAGCTACTAAAGTCTGAAGGCATCAAAACAGACTTGCATTGTGCTACCAAGTGGTGAATTTGGGACTGTGGCAGTCCTGTCTGCATTTTGCAGGGTGGTGAAGCATCTGCACCACATGACTGCAGTGTAACTAGTTGTTGTCTCTGTCCTCTTACAACCTGTGGTTGTGTGTAATTTAATCTGTTGTTGCTGACGTTGAGATTAGTTGATAGAGATAACTGCTGCTACAGCAGGTATCTGCAGAACTTATTGTGTGATATCTGATTAAATATAGCAGGGTAAGACAAAAATCCTGATGGTCCTTATCTTTGCACTTGTTTGAAAAATAGATCTCATTGTAATGGTAAACGAAGAAGTGCCGCTGAGCTGATATACTGCTGGCATGGTCTCCTATGGCATGGTTTGTCTAACTACTTGCAGTTAGTAAACTGTACTAAGAGAGGTGGTTTTCATAAAAGTTTATCAGAAACATTTCTAAATGATTTTATTAAATTAAATTAAAAGGAAAAACAACCCACAACATTTGAAATATGTGCTGTAACTTCACGTGACTGGCAAGAGACTATAATTTCCTTGTCTCTCCCTAAAATTTAACAAAATATATTTAGCAAAATGTTCCCACTGGCTGGAACCCCAGTTTTAATTAAAGTGTAACTGTCAGCACGTTACCAGCTCTAGAGTATTTAATGCTATCCAAAGCAGTGGAAAATATACTCTTGTTGCTGCTTGCAGTAACTCACAAAATAAGTAGTTGAAACATTCTGCTGCACCAGGCAACCCTGTATTTTCTGTTTGTGGCTGAGCTAACCCTCTGTCAACTTTTTAAAGAGGCATTAAATCAAGAAGGATATGAGTCAGAGCTCTCCTGAGTCAGGAAAACCTTACCACTGAAGTGCTCCAGAGTGGATCCTGGGACAGCAGGGTGACACATTACCATTTAAATACCTTATAAATGATTGACTCACTGCAACTCAGTGGAGTGTTTGTCTTCTTAGGTATAAATAAGGATAGTTACTAAGAGATTCACTTTATATTAGGTTACGGGGAAAAGAATCTCAACATTTTGTATATTCAGGTGTTTTAATATTTGTTCAAAGGTTTGTGCTAGAAGTGTCTGATGCCCTGGATGCTGTTCAGTCTAGCTCTGTTGAATTGCCAGTTGAAAATCCCTGTCTGCCTGTTTAAAAGAGCTTCTAGCAAGTAGGTACTTTTCACAGCTGCTGTTGTCCTTTCTCCTGGGAGCTGCACAGCCTTCTCTTGGTTGCAAGTGTCTTCTTCTCCAGATGTCTCGACTTTTCTGTGGTCTCATCTCCATACAGCCTATCCTCGTTTCTGGGAGGGGTAGTTTTAGCTCTTGGCAGTCTGCAGTCCTATGTAGCCAGCCTTAAAATACTTGCAGGTTGGGTGCTGAAACAGAATGTGAAAAGGTTCTAACACAGAAAGAGAGGATGCATCAAGAAAAATTAAAATAAGCAGAAAGCAGGAGGTAGACAGGGAAGTGTTTAAGCTTCTTAGGAGCCAAGCTGGTTTTGTTTCTCTCCCCACCTGAAAAAGGCAGTCAGATGTGGTTTCCCTTGGGGATTTGTGCTTAGCTGCATGGAACACATTTACAGCGCTGTCAGCAGTCAAGTGTGTCTGCTATTGCTCTCTTGTTAGCTAATCTTCATAAGCAGGTGCACTGACTCAAATTCTTTTTTTTTGAATTAAGATTTTCAGATCGTGATATTCTCTTTTGAATAAGGCGCATTCTATTTGGTACGTGTATGGAACCCGCACTTGATAATCCTAAACTTCTGACCACAGGCAGTAACAGAGGAAAGAGCATGATTTGTTTTTCGTATGGTTGAATTTGCATGCAGTGTTTCATTTGTAACACCAAGGGAGATGCCAGGACCTTGGTAGTTGTGGAGGAAACCCAAGAGACTGCTCTATGATCACCAGTGCACAGCGTCCATTTTTCTCTCATCCCTTTAGAAACCTTATCATAGGGCTTTTGTGAAACTATAAATATATGTTACAAGCATTTGAAGAAATCAAGAGCTAACATATTAACAAAGTTGGACTTCAAAAGCTGCCATATGAAGATGCATTAGGTTTTCAGAGAAGAAAGCTAAAAGCACAAGGCTGCTATTAAGGCATCCTTACAGGCTAAAAACTTACCTCTTCTAACACCGTTTCATTTCATCATTTCATTTCCTTTCTGTTTTGATGTTTCCTTCAGCAGCTAAAAAGCTAATGCGTCTTCTTTTCTGAGCTCCATTTCAGGTCTTCATCTTCCCCTTTCCTGGAGTAGTTGAGCCATTACTTAAGCCTGTATCAATTAAACAACCCACATCAAGAGACTGGTATAAGATAAAGAGGTAATTCTAAAATACCATATTCACAAAAGGATTTTAGCACATGCTCAGTTTTAAGTGCCTGAATAATCCTTCTGATACCCTGCTAAATCTCTGGTTTAAAAAAGCGCCTCTTAGGGAAGAACTTCTGTTTGGGAAGTGGAGGGATCAGGGGAAGATGCCTTCAGTATCAAGGAGGAAGTTTATTTCAGAAAATAATGCAAATTATTTTATGATTAACATGTTGGATATTTTTCGTCTCTCTGATGCCTTAATTTCAACACCATTGAATAAAACGATACTGCAGTTTTCCTCTCCTATTTTTTTTTTGTTAATATCTATGAAGAAAATGAGACTTTATTTATTGACCTGGCGATGAGCTGGGACTGGCCCCACTTCATGGCTTGTTCTTGCCTGTGGCATCTTCCCCACAGCCCTCAGGATGCACTTTCACATTTTTGACATCCAGCTTCATCCTGAAGAACGAACTTAAAATAGAAGAGAGCTCAAGTGCAAAGGCAGACAGAGCAGGCTATATATTCCTCCCTTTCTTTAAAGATAATAAATATAGAACAAGAAATTAAAAGCAGAGATTGAAACGAGAACTTTGAAGTTTCCTGAAAACAGATCTCATTTCTTCCAAGGAAAATGCAATAGGAGAGAGAGGAAGGAGCTGTGTAAGTAAAGTGGGTTTGCTCTGGATTATTACATGCTAATTACTTTGACAGCTGCTTCTGGAGCAACATCTATGCTCAGTGCATATGCACTCATTCCACTGTGTCTGTCTCTGTTGGTCTAATTCTGTCAGACAGAGTTATAATTTAAGATCAATGGGAGGAAGGGAGAAGTCTGTGCCAAGCAAATGGTAGTCCTAGACGATAAGAGAATCAGAAGGAACCTTACCACAGCTATTTAGGAAAATTGGATGAATATTATCACTACAATAAGAATCAATTGGCTAAAGACTTTTCCATATCTTGCTCTGCTTCCCGTAAGTGCATGCACAAGAAAGCGTGACTTAAAAGGGCATTGTTCATGTATCAAAGAATCTTATACCTAGCACTGGAAGATCTTAATTATTACTTATTGGCTTTGGTCTTGAACCCATTCCTATATAAATAAACTGAAAATAGATCTTATTGTTTGCAAATGCTTTGAATATCAATGAATTCCCTACTAATTGCATATTCCTGATTCACTGGATGTTTGAGTCATTATGAGTCAAGTCATGAAATGTGATTAGGTCTGCCTTATGAAGAGGTTTCCCCGGACATGTCCTCTTTCCAGACAGAATAAGAGAAACATGGTTATTTCTTCATGCTTATCACAAAGCCTTGTCAGAATTCCTACCCTTCCTCCCCTTGCCCCATATGGGCTCGTCATGGGAGGGATCCCTACGGGATGGCTTACCACCAGAATGGGGCAGAGTGACTGAGCCAACACTCAACAGCTCTGCAGAGCAAATGCTGTTAACCCATCACATCTGGACACATCAGAACCACTGCAGAGGTGCTTTAGAGCTTCTGGATAGAAATCTAGGAGCCCTACAGGTACCAAAACTCCATTTTAGTTGGTAGTAATCAGGGACCATCAAGGTCTCACAGAAACAAGTGCTTTGGCTGTGTTTTTTTCCTCCACCTGTATATGCCTCTATGTGTATTAATTCCTCCTACTTTACCTACAAGACACAGAAAAATCTCTTTCAGGTTCACTGGTGACATTATAGAGATGGAAACAGTGAGTAGGAACTCACTATTTCTTTAAATCTCTGTTAATAGGCTTTTTATACAGTTGCTGTGCCTTCACATATTGCAGCCACAATCTTAAATCCAGAGAGGTCTTAAGGAGGGAACAGGGAGGCTCGTTTTGCAGCCTGAGGCACCAAGGGGATCTGATATCTTCACTAGTAAGATCTGGAGCTTATGTCTCCTCACTGGTCTTCTAAGTTATCGATTATTTTAAAACTTCAATGATTTCTAAATATAAAATTTAAACTGTTTTCTGACATGAAACTGTTTCCAATGTGCTTGGTGTTGCTGTGAATAGAAACCCCACTTTTAATATAAGCAATTTCTTTTTTTAGGAATAAGGTCTATTTTTTATGAAAACATACTACAAAACTGTATATGGGGTAGGGCTTTTCTTCTGCCTTTATATTGCACCCTTATTGCCTATTAGGCTGACCTCAGTTTTTGGAGAATCACTTGGTTAGTTCTAAATATAGCACTGCATCTGCCCTTAAATGGGAGCGAAGGGGCAGTAGCTTTTAGAGAGGGGAATTATTTTTGTTTTCCTCAGCCAGGAAGGAAAGCTGGGAAAGGCTGGTCTTCCTCTCTGCTTTGCAATTTTTCTATATCCCTTGGTAAGTCCATTTTTCATCTAGGTTTTTCTTGTTCAGAGCAAATGAGAGTGATTGTGGGAGGGTGTTGAGTGTTTTTCTGTAAAAAAACAAATTATCTTCTTCGGGGAAAACAAGCAACAAGAAGGACACAGTTTGATTTATGAAAAGACAAACAAAAAATAAAGTAGAATTGTTCTATTCCGTGCATAGTCAGCTTGATTTTATTGTGTATTACATTTGCTCTGTTTCTTTCTGCATATAAAGAACTGCATTATACCAATAGCTTTGTTGGTGTATGTGCTTTTCCAATTGCTCATTTGTTGTGAATGCCACTTTCTTGTGTGCTTATACAGTATAAAGAGACATGATTCATCTAAAGTAGAGCATAAAATCCTATAGTAGCTGGAAAAACTATTTGACAAGTTGTAGAATAAAATGCAGCTAGGACAAAACTTTCTACTTTTATTTTTTGTCTATTAAACTTTGAATATGTGTTTTCAGAAGATGCATTTCTGCACACACATGATTTGTTCTGTGCCACATGAGAATTCTAGCTAAATACCACTAAAGAGTCTCGGGAAATCATGTTCATGACTTGAAACTGTCTGTGTGTTGATAACACCTGTGAGCCAATGAAAGTATCACAATGAAGGATAATCAAGGATAATGAAGATTGAGGTGATGGGAAGTGAATTTCACAATCTCACTGTCTCACCTACTTTGCTGTCCAGTTGAAGGGACATGTGCCAATGAAGAGAAATCTTAAAACTTTATTGGAACAAGTTGCAACTCTTTGTGCATTTGGAATGTTAGGCTGACAAGGTTTCAAGTCAATGTGGACAAATTTAGCTTCATTTAATTCCCACTCATGTGAGATCACAAAAGAAAGCATCTACATAAGCACCTCTCTGGGCTATATAGTGCTTAGCTTGTAACAAGAGTATAGCAAGAGAAGTCAGATTGAAGGCCTCCACTCCCTTCCGTCATGAGAGTCATAGAAAGGCCAAAATTATAATCTTTTAGACTCACAGCAATGCAGGAACTGGTGCACAACAACGACCTTGCTGGAGGAAAGGATACCAATAGCTCTGCCTTCTTCCTGTTTGCCACAGAGAAAAGCTGGTGCTTAACTCCATCGAGGGTTGTGGCTATGACCATGACTGTGACCACTCAGGCTATATTCCAAATTGCCTCCACACTAGCTGTTAATGACTAAGAGGTGAAGCAAATGATTCAGGGACTATTACAAGGTCCAGGTGTGCAGTCTAATCATACATGTGCTATAGCCAAACAATTGCCTCAAGTTGCTTATTCTACCTTTATGTCTTTGCAAGTAGACTCATTTGATGCAGTGAAATGTTAAAAGTCTACTCACTGAAAACATAGGAAATTATTAATAAAGAATAGACATATCTGTGATGGCCAATATTGTCATCCATTTGAAAATGTTGCTTTCCTGGATATTCAGATGATGAGAAATAGATGTCAGAACTCCATTTTTAATCAGGAAAGTAATGCATGCACTTCTGGGGGTGATTTGAACCAGAGTGAATTTGTCCACAAGATTTCTGTTTAAAACTGATCTATGAAACTAGGATAGTACTGTTCTCATATAAAGGAGGGATGATCATTATAACATAAAACCAGCTATGATGTAGCTAAAAGAATCAGAAAAGACAAGGAATCTCAAAGCTTGCTGAGTAATATCTTGAATTCCATAGGGTTCAAGCAAATGAGAAATCCATTAATTTTCTTAATTTCTTTTTTTTTTTTTAATGTCAGAAAATTTGAAACTGAATTCTTATTATGCAGAAGGAAAGAATTCTTCAATGGGAAAGATAGAAGCATCTTAAAATGACAGGAGATTGTGTGTTTTTTAAGTTTGTCCTTTTTCATACACATCATTTTTCATACAATTTTTTGTGTAAGATCTAAATGCATACAGAGATAAAAGACTGGAGAGACATATTAACACTTAAAAAGTTTGTTAGCAATAAAGAAGATGTTACTGGATCCTCTGCATCCTTTTCTGTTTTAGACTGTAGTGTCTATGAACTGCATAACGATTCATGCTAGTTTTACAAGATAGCCACCAAAGTAAGTTTCCTGGGGAAAAATATTCTTATGCTATTTATCTACTGCAATTTCTACAAGATTAATATAACCATCTGGAAAGGACCATATGTTTTCTGAGGCAGTATGGTAATTCTTTAAACTGGTCATTAGAAGCAACTGATAACTAGAAGGTGTGGAGTTTTTTTCTTTTTCTTTCTTTTATTTTTTAACTGTGGTTTATAGGTATTAAATATATTTTATCAGCTAAATATCATGGGATTTAATATACCATGGAAGTATAAGTTGGCAAAACCAGCGCTTCCTAACAAAACTTGACTTTGATGAATGTGGAAAACAACAAGCAGAACTACAGACAGGTAGAGGAAACAATGCCTGTGTTATGGGAAAAACAGGACAAACTCTCACATCAATACAAATGGTCAAACATATTTAAGAAAGCAGAGACACAGAGGAAGATTGAGAATGAAGATATGCACATAGGAGCAGGATGTACTGAGCTTTCAGCCAGAATTAAGAAGATAGGCTACGTGAGGGCAGGCAGGAACCCACAAAACATTTTTGGCACTTCTGCAGATGGACAAGGACAGAGATAAGCAAAGAAAGTACATGTTGCATGGTATGGCAGTGACAGGTCAGGCAGGGAAAGTACATGCTGTATAGTGCATTGCTCATGACAGGAGCCTCCTGAGCCTGAGAATGCAAGTTATCTATCTATGGTGAGTACAACCATGTTCTTCTTCCCACGGCATTTGTCAATCCCATCCATCATTTTATTTGGTTGTGTGCCTGCTCTCTGAGACTGTGTGAGTTATCATGCTAGAATTTACTGCCTGTCCTTTAAATCTTAAATTAACTCACTTATCAGAATAACAATGTCTATATCAGACCCTTGGCTTCTCTGCTCAAGAACATGGCCCCTTGTCACGTGGCCCTAGATTATTACTTTCTATTCAGATCTCCATTACTATTGCATGAAACTATGCATATCCTGCCTGGGAACTCTGCCTTTTACTCATGACCAAGTATAAATTGATATACACATGCTACTAAGCATGTGGAAACCTATATTTGTGTAAACTGATTTGAACAGTATGATTAATCCTTAAGAGCACTTTGACTGACTTAACATTTTTGACTGGGTTTAACAGTCCTCTAAGTGGTTTATGCAACACATAGATTAATGAAATTTAGGTTGTTCAGATGTTCCCAGCTTTTGCAGCCATAGAAATAAATAGCAATAATATAGTAATAGTAATAATAGTAATAACAATAATAGCAGTAATAGCAATAATAATAGTAATAATAAATAGTAGCAATAATAGTAGTATTAATAATAGTAGTAGTAATAATAAAAGGTAGGAGTACAATGGCACTGTGTCCCACCAAAATAAGTAAAGGTTGGATGAGAAACTAAATGTTTTAGAACCATCTTGTCCTGTAACTCTGGGTCTTTTCCATAAAATCCAGTGATGTTAAGAGAATCTGTATAGTTGAAGTTCAAGGGTTGTTGTGACATACAAGCCATATATTTTAGCAAGTTCTGTGTCACACTTGCAGTCACCTGCCAGCAGATCTTGGTGAATACAACCTGAGATTTACTTTTAAATTTGTTACAATTATCCAGAAAATTAATTTATCTTTGTCTTAGCCTATTTATATATTTTTTGTTGTTGAATTTTCAATTTCTCATTGGAAAATGTTTCATTTTTTTCCCCAGTGCCTCTGCTAGACTACTGCCTGCATCTTGCTTTTGGGTCAGTTGGGTCAATTGACTTGCCAGTATAATTAGGTCTCCAGCCACTGCCAGTAATAAAATCTCAGTTGACCTGCACTGATAACTTCAGTGAGGCTAAGTTGTCATCTGCATATCATGTTATTTAGTATATATTTCAAATATCTTACATAAACATGTATCAGTGGAAGACTGGTAAAACAGTCAACACATAGTTCCTAGGAAGAAAATAGAAACTTCTCTTACAGTCAACTCAAGGTACCCTACATGCTCTGTAGACTCTGCTGAAGCTGGTTTTACAGTGGGGCTTTGATTTCGCTCTTGAGCTACTAGTCTTTGCAGCACTATTAGGTATTAAATACATACTCTGCAAGCATAGTTTGTGATTAACTGATGATGATTATTACATTTGGAATTGTTGCCAGGCAGCTCCCCTCTGTGTTAACAGAAGGCAAAATGAGTCTGGCTGCTAACAAGCTCAGTTAATTGCTTTTATGGATGCTGGGAGTGGATGACTACACTTGTTTCTATTCTAAGGCTGTTTGGGTAAAATATCTGAACCTAAAATTTGAGAAACCCTTGTTGTTGATTAATAGAAGAAGATATGCTAATTAAAAAGTAAGTTTTACATTTAGTAGAAAAGGCTGAACTGTAAATGACAATGATGTTTTCTCCTATCTTAAAAATGAAAATAACCCAGACTGTGATCCATCCAAACACATGGGCATTAGTCTGCAACCTTTATATGTCAGATCTCAGTGGGAGTTATAAACATAGCAACACGTAAATTGCATCTTGATAAATTCACAAAATTGTTTAACTGGGCCACATGTAAACATGAGTAGCGCTTCACAGCTGAGTCAGCTGAATCTATGGCCATGCCCTTTGCACCTTCATTTAGGTGAAAAGGCTAATTAAAAATAGAAAAGAGGGAACATTATACCATTAACTGTCTGGTTAAGGTATGAATTGAGGGGAAAGTCAAATGTCACATACACACAATAGTCACAGAGTTAGACAGCAGGAAGAAAACCAGTATCTGATGTCTGTAGGTATAGTGTAATGTCATGTGCAGATTCCAAAGCTGGAGAAGCCAAGGCTCCTCATGGGTCTGTGTAACTGTGTTTGTGTAACCAAGACAACGTGTTCTATGATGAGTTAAGAGGTCCATGCCAGCTCAGCATTGCACGTGGGCACCTCACTAAGCTAGCAGCTCTGCAAGCTGCTGTACTGTACTGTATTGTACTTACTTGGGTCATGTTAACTTTCTTATTTCTCTAGAAATGTGCTAATATATATCTTTAATATCCCATAGCAATGTTGTCAACCTGTTTTATTTGCATCTTGCAATGTTTGGTATTTTGACTAAAGGTCTTGTTCCTGACTATGAGATTTGTCGTTCTCCTGTCTGTTGAAAAAGTAATTATAGGTTATGCAGAAGTTACAGCTATCAGATGATAAACTGCAGAAACCCCCATCTCTTTAGATCTCATAACTTTTTTTTTTTTTTAAATAAGATGTATCTGCTGTTAAATATACCAACTGTCTTCTCCTACTGAGACCTTTTTCTTGGAAAAGTAAAACTAGCTGATGTGAGAATGTCATGACTTGGGGGTATCTGGCTCTGCTTTTGAATACCTAAAACCAGCAATCAGACAGAGTTGGAGTTTATTACACTACTTAATCAATAACAAGCATTTCCTTTTGTTAGGAATTTCTAGACACTGGAAATATGGTATTTACAGGTATTTTACCATCTTTAAATGTTCGATTTCTTAGCCTATAAAACATGGTGGTTTTTAAAATTATTTTGGGTTTAGTTTTATACAGTCAGGCAAAATTGCCAAACAAGCAAATAAAATTAACTTGCTAAACTAAGAATCACAGTCTTTCATTGAATCTTCTCACATTGTTATTTATAGAAATGTGACATGTTGTATAAGAAATTTACCTCTCATTTTTCAAGAATAAAAACCTGCAATGAAATGTAGAACACGATTTCTCCTGCATACACAACCTGGCTAGTAATACAATTAGAAAAATGTAAAGAAGTCACACTGTAAAATTTTATGCAGAAGTCTGAATAATACGTGTAATTTTTCAACAATTTTACCTACGTTCCCATTCTCAAATGGCAATTTTGCAAAATGATTTTTCAAAACATGAGATACTGATAAAAATTCCATTATGTGATGTCATTGTTTTCAGAATAAGTAATAAACATTTAAAAACCTATTTTAAGCAATATTTTATTAAAGTACATTGATTGCATGTACCTTTTACACAGTAAGAAGTTTAAAGGAACTGAAAAAAATACATGGAATTTGGAAGTTGGCAGTGAGGTAGTGACTAAATTTCTTCAATTTTGAACTAGATTTCATTTTATCAGAAACTATTTTTTTCCTGAAACAGTTATTAATTGAATTTTAATGTAGGCATTTCTCACTTTTCTCTCCAAAGCATGTATCTCCAGATATTTGATAGGAAACAGGACACAGCCTAAAACTAGTCAGTACCAGTGCCTTTGAAATTACTAAGAGAGGCTCATGTCATATCTAAATGGCTTTATAAGATGTTTATACAAATCCCTTTGAGCTTTCTTTTTATATACATCATGAAGCTGCCTAATTATGGGACTTT
This sequence comes from Apaloderma vittatum, assembly GCF_000703405.1. NCBI lineage: Eukaryota > Metazoa > Chordata > Aves > Trogoniformes > Trogonidae > Apaloderma > Apaloderma vittatum. Next base: position 22,220 of record NW_009698365.1, read on the forward strand.
TTGTTACAAATGCGTATTTTGGTGTGGGTCTGAGGATTTCCATCATGGGCAGATTCTTCTTGGTGGGGCCCATGGCTAGACAGGGCTGGGCTGTGAGGAGCTGGGGATTAGCCTTGCTGCAACATTGCGGGGCAGGGCTGTAGGCCACAGAGGGCTGAAATGGGGTCCTGGGCCACGGCCAGGGAGGCTGAGCAAGGACCTGACACCTTCTTAATATGGCTCCTAAATGAGCTAGTGTTGATTTGCTTTCTGTGGCTAGCCCTGAGGTGAGTCTCAGGCCATGTGCCTGCCTGTGGCCCAGCTTCTGGAGAGGACCTGACAGGTTGCACCCCACATGGGAGTACAACAACAAGGACGATGCCCTGACCTTCAGGAGGAAACTGGAGGTTATTGCAGGAATTTGCCTGGCAGAATAATCCTTCAGGATTTGGCCCAAGATGCTCTATAGACCTTATTGTGGCAAATTGCCTCCATTATCACTGAAGTGCAGCCATGTCATGGGAAAAGTGTTGGCTCTTCAGTTGTGCCCTGGAATTGTGGAATATAGTCACAGAATAGAATCATTTGCCTTGGAAAAGACCATAAAGACCATTGAGTCCAACCATTAACCTAGCAATGCCAGGTCCACCACTAAACTATGTTCTTAAGTGCAATGTCTATATGTCTTTTAAATACCTTCAGGGATGGGGACCCAACCACTTCCCCAGCCAGCCTATTCCGATGCTTGACAACCCTCTTGATGAAGAAATTTTTCATAATGTCCAATCTAAACCTCTCCTGTCACAACTTGAATCCATTTCCTCTTGTCCTATTCCTTGTTACTTGGGAGATGAGGCTGACCCTCACCTCACTACAACCTCCTTTCAAGTAGTTGTAGAGAATGATAAGTTCCCACCTCCGCCTTCTTTTCTCCAGGCTGAACACTCCCAGTTCCCTCAACTGCTCCTCATAAGAGTTGTTCTCAAGACCCTTTGCCAGGTTTGTTGCCCTTTTTTTTGGACATGCAAACCCTCACCACTGTTCAGTCAAGAGCCCCAGATCCAATATAGGTTTTAGATGGGACTTATTCAGCAGACTGTAATTACACAAGCTGGCACGTACTCAGGACATGACTGGCAAGATTCTTCACTTTTTAAAGAAGTTATTATATTTCTAATGAGCACAATGTCCACATCCGGACACCTCTGGGTTCTTGTAATGTCATATTTGGGAATTTTGCATAGCTCTAATTTGGTTGGAAACATACTCTTTCCATCTACACTACTTCTGGGAGGTCCCTGAATGTATCTGAGAACCATCTACACAAATACTGCTGAAACTACACCATGCTTTGGAGAAAGTCCACAGGAGGGCAACCAGAATGATTGGACATCTAGAAAAAATAACCCTTGAGAAAGAATTGGAGGAGGCAGCTTTGTTTAGTGTAAACAAGAGAGCTGAAAAGAGATGTGAACAAAATATTCAGCAGGCTGCTGTGTAAGTGGATGAATACAGTCTGTTTTTTGTTGTCATGGTGAGTTGGACATGAAACAATGAGGATAATTTCCAACAAGGGGCAAAGTAAAAGGTTTGAAGAGTGGAGAGCTGAAACATCTAAAAATGCCCCAAAAGCTATCAGATTTCCATACCTGGAAATTTCTATGGAGATGTTAAATGACATCTGCAAAGAAGGGGAAAAATGATCTGACAAATTCTCTTCTAGCTCTGTCATCTGTGATTCCATAGTCACACTGTGTGGCTTGATGAGACACAGTCTGAGGTACCCATGTATAACACTGATGCCTTTATTTGTCATTAAATTGATGGAATTTTATTTGTACACGCACACTTCCGTGTCTATGTATCAAAAAATATCAAACCTAAGTGTCTGAAATATATGGCTAAATGCAATTTCACATTTTGCAGGAACTACTGACTGTAACAAACTGAAGTATGTCTTCAGTAGCGGTGCCATTTTACCAGAAGAGGCATAAGCATTTTGATCAATCCTATCGCAACATTCAGACAAGATATGTACTTGAGGAATATGCAGCAAGAAAGTAAGTCCCATGTATTTCACATACGGAGCATACAGATGTTTCTATTTTCGGTAAACAGTTCTTAGAATTAGGATATTCAGATTCCCCCTACACACCTCAAAGTTGTGATTTATTCAGGATGATAATTTTCCAGTTCCTTCCATTGGGATACTCTCTGTCTATTGGCCCCCACTAGCATAGCTAGATTTTCTAGCTACTTTGCAACTCACCTGCACAGACCTTTTATCTAAGGATCTGTCCTGTTTACTACCTCCCAGTTGGAAATTCTTCCTTAATTCTGACTTAGGAAAAATTGCCACATAATTTATTGTAAATCAGAGTTTTTTACCTATTCTTCTACAGGACATGAGGATACTCCTTCTCCTGAAGATGGCTATACTAATTATAGTTTTTTGTCATTCATTTTCCTTTTTTAAAATTAAACAAAGGTTTAACTCCTCTCATGCGAAATCTCAGAGTTTTAGCCACAAAATACATGTTCTTTGTATCACAAAGCATCAGGCTTTGAATCTTGGTTGCTTAAGAATCACTGTCCTCCCTCCTCAGGAATTAAGAGGCCTAGCTTGCTGTCTAGATTGTCTAGCTTCCCTTGTGAAAGAGCAGTTTATACAGAAGGTTTTGTGAAGTGTAAGTAGGCAGGAATATTTAGAAATAGGCAATGTTATAGGGATTCTGTGTGATTTGTGTTTTTAGGCTGGTACCCTTGTACTTCACTGAAGTGCTACCATAGCACTTGAATGACTGGAGACTGAAATAGGTATAAATTTAATAGAACTGAATGAAATAAAGTGCCTAACGATCCCCAGAGACAGATGATGGGCATTAAGCCCTTGAAGGACAAGCAAGAATCAGCACCCTAGTGCAGTCAGTGAGAAATACAAAGTAGATTTCTCACTGAACAGTGCTCACTCATGGTATTCAGCTCATTTAGAGTAATTTCTTTGACTTCTGTGAATTCATATTTTACCAGAATTGCTGGGTTATAACACTGTCTTTTATATTTGAAGGGCTGCTTCCAGACAGGCTGCTTATTATGAATCAACTGGCTTGGGAAAAACGACATGTAGACTCTGTGCCAGGAGGGCACGCACCTTGGCTCATGAAGCAATGCAAGAATCCAGGAAAAGGTAAAGCTCTGTTGGTCCCATCTGAACTATGTAGTGTCTCTAGTCTCATTCAATATATTTTATTTTTTTTTTTTGCCAGGGGTCTTTTCAGAGTCAAAAAGACTGGAGACTTCTCTGTTACTGTTCGTCACTAATCTATTTTGGCTGAAATACTAAATGACCGATTTTCACTTTCAATCTCAGCTTTCAACTCAGAGTTTTTCCCCTAATCCCCACTCTGACCCTTGAAAGCAGTTCTAAAATCAAATTAAATTATAATCTGCCTGGGATCCAAAACTCATTTGTGCCCAGATCTACTCCACTATTCCTAAAATTTCTGATTTGGATCAATTTAAACATTTTGAGTTCTTTCCTAAATATCAAGAGAGCTAGAGCCAAGGGCACACAGTAAGCAAGGCCCTCATTCTGATCAGGGTGTGAACAGACACAGAGCATGCCTTCACTCCTCTGCCTTCTTGTGTCCATGGGAAGGAAAATTAGGGGTCTGGAGAAAGCCAGGCAGATTCTTCATCTCAGTTACTAGAAGACTAAGACTGTGGGGCACCCAACTTTCAAAACCTGAAGCTGTGGCACCACATACAAGGGGAAAGAACACAAAGGAAAATTCATATTCGTTTCATATGCTGATTGGGATAGGCAGATAGACTCTAAGAATAACTCCTAAACTACGTTTTACATCTTGCTGATATGGTTCTAGAGCCTTCAGTTGCCTGATGTATATGAGTGACAATCTTAAATTTTCATATTGGTTATGCTTACCTGATATTTTATCTTGTCCTTCAGGACTCTCGAACAAAAGTCTCACTCAAGTGATGAGAAAAGGATCCGGTTTGCCAGTGAGTTGTCTGCTTTGGAAAAAGAGATTCACACAGCCAGGCACCGTGCTAGAGAACATCTGGATAGACTTGCTGTACAAAGGATGGTACAGTGATGAACACTTTTGTTCCTATATGAGCAAGATTATAAGATATAATCTTTAGGGGGCCGGTTAGCTCAGTCACTTGAGCGTGGCGCTAACAACACTAAGGTCGCGGGTTCGGTTCCTGTTCAGTCCTCATGTGTTGCCTGATCTAGTTGAGAGGTGGCATCCCTGCCGGCAGGGAGGCTGGATTAGAATGATCTCTAAGGTCCCTTCCACCTTAGGCCATTCTATACACTGAAATTTAGGCCTGTGTTTCAAATATCAGTAGTGAGTTAGTATGTTTTAATTTTGTGGATTTAAGATTAGATCCTCTACCTGATTTGAGTCTGGTGCTAGATACTGATTTTTTTTATTTTTATTTTTTCCCCTGTGTTAAATAGGTAGAAGAAAATATGGCTTTGGAAAGACACATTGTTGAGGAAACTATAAGTCGAGCTCCTGAAATTCTAGTGCGCTTGAGGTCTCACACTGTCTGGGAAAAGATGTCTGTGAGCCTTTGCTTCACTGTACAAGGATTTCCCACCCCTGTTGTACAATGGTAAGAAATTGGCTCCTAGCCCTCTAAAAATGTTGTTAAGCTCTTTTCATTTGGAAGTTATGGCATAGCTGGTAAGTGTCACATACATAATGGCTATGTTAAACCCCCTTTATAATCCTCATAGATGTCCTGGCTTGTAGCAGTTGATACTACAGTGGAAGGAGTAGGAGGACAGCTTGCTGAACGGTCCTGTCCCGTGTGAGAAGCGAACTCCAGTGTTTCAGAAGGCAAACTGTGGAAGGCATTCAGTTTTTTCTGGCCATCTCTAATGATGAAATGGCAAACGAGACAGAGCTCACAGGCTACTTGCTAAGCCTGAGTATACTTGCACAACACCATTGCTGTCATGGCTTATATCTGTTTACTTTGTGTCAGCCTCTGTTGAGGTGGACATGAGTGTGGCGTCCCTGCAGCTGCCCTCCTCTCCAGGAAAGTGCTCTCCTGTGAGTGTGAGAGCCCCAGGCTGGACTGTGAAGCTCTAACCTGAGGCACAAGCCTGCTGCCCCTTCCTTTGTGCTGAAGTGCTTCACTGTGATCCAAGGCAAAGTTCACCTCCCACCTTGTGTCAGGGGTAGTGGACTGTGAAGTTAAAGTCACATGCCACCTTCTCTCTACTTCACTGCCTGCTCTTCTGGTTTGGGTGAACATCCTTTTCCACTTTCTTACTGCAATGATGTTCCCCCTTTGCTGTCATGGCTGAAGGTGTGTCTATCCATACATACCGGAAAATACTCCATGCAAATAAAGATGATAGGAAATGATATCTGGATGTAAAAATCTACTAAATTAATGCAATGAATAGTAGCTGATATTAATGAATGATTTTCTTTTTCTTGTTTGTCAGGTATAAAAATGAGGAACTGATTACCCCTGGAAGTGATCCAACAAAGTACAGAATTGAAAGCAAATATGGAGTACATGTGTTGCACATAAACAGGTAGATTATTCTGGTGAATACAACAGGTTTTTTTATACTGGACACAAAATGTTTTATATTAACTACAGTTAAAAATTTCCACAAAGTCAGCAAGAGAGTTGTTAAATTCAGTACGCTTCTCAGTTAGCATGAACATTTAGGCTAAACAAGGTTCACTAAGTGGCTGAATATTAGATCATAAAAATGAAATGAAAAATTAGAGGTTTCTGTTACTTAATTCCAGCAATCTGCAAGAAAATATAAGAGGTAAGTAGCTGAAAGAATAGTAGTTCCTTTTTTATTAGAATTTTATCTTCTCAGCTTTTGAAGTGGGAAATTGTGTATTTCATGTTCTTGCCATGATGAAGCTCTTTAAGGTAAGCAAAAATTTAGTTGGTCAGGGCAAGAACACCCAGTTTTCAGATTTTTTTTTTAAAATCTAATTGAATTGATTTTATTTTTCAAAATTATGTTAACCTTGCGGTATAGAAAATTCCTAGGTAGAACATCTTCTCAAAACTAAGCCTGTGCTGTCCTAAACAGTTGAAATATTACATACTATATGTGACTTGACACAAGCTTTCTTAAAAAATATAGAAACTCAAAGAAAAATGAGGATAAGGCTGTGGTACTTAAAAAGAAAATTAAATTAATATCTGGAACAGAGACACACAGAAAAAAGTCCTTTTAATTTCTCCAGAACATGAGCATCATCTGTGCTGAAACAGCTGGAATATTTGTGGCCAACTCTTGGCTAGCCAAACATTTAATTTTCTTCCCTGTCTCCATCTGTCAGCAGTGCAAGCAGCCTGAGCACAGCCTTGTGGCATTAGTACAGAAAATAAGTGCAACATTCCTTCTGCTTTTGGGAAGGACTGCTTGCCTTTGTCATCCTGCAATGAAGTCCAGCCCACCTTTTCATAGTTTAGGGGGAGAGAAACTTATCCCTGTATAGAAAGTGGCAGCAAGAATCACTATGTAGTTGCTTCTTAGTGGGTTCTTCTCAAAGAGCAGTAGTACCCAGAAGTAGTTCTAAGACACTTAAAGTCTTCTACTCACAGGTCATGGATAACTTGCTGACTGCTCTCTGTATCCCTAAGACGCCTCACCAGAGCCGATTCTTCCCACCAACATTATTTTTGGAGATAAAGCAGGAAGTTAAAAGATAAAAACCGGTTGTCATCTTGCAATCTTCTCCCTTGCAGCAGGGAAAATGCTCTTCTTTGTCTGGATGTGTGTGAGTGACAGTCAGGAGATGAAACTTTGGTGGCTTCCTGACAGTGAGTGACTGTGACTGTGTTTATTTTGCTTGGTTAGAGTCCATGAGCAACCGCTTGGAGAGTCCAGATGCCAGATATGTAGTAAGCAGGTTCCTTTTGTGACATTTTGGGTGTAAATGCCATTTTGAAGAAATGAAAATCAGTAACGATGATGCTTTCTGAGCAGCTGTATCCATCGGGCTGAAGGGTACTAGTGGCTTATATGCCTCCGGTGCATGTTTTACTTCCCTGCTCTGATTATTAGTAGTGTAGGCACCATCCACAATCAGCTTTGGAAGTATTCAGATCCAGCCATATTTATGCAGACATACTACATAGACATGTATTGTCACCCACTGTTTACTACTCCCAGACCTGTATGTATACATTCGGACTCCCTCATGTTCAACCAAGCTGCCATCTTCATTTCTCTCAGTCTCGCTGGCAGTATGGTCTATTTTGCTACCTAAAGATGCCTGGCTGTACCCCCACAGGTTTCCCTTCTCTACTGGCGAACTGTAGATCCCAAGTTATGATTTATTTACCATAGATTTATACTATTTATTAAATTAAAATTTAAAAGTTTAAATTTGTTTCTTTATTACTCATCTGTATTATCTCAAAACTTGACCATCAGCTGTCTTTTCTGTCCCAAAAGATAGAAAATCAACATGCAGGAAATGGAAGAATGTTTTGATATTATATTAATATTAGATGTATTAAAAACAATGGATGTATAGGCAGTGGTTAAATATATATAATTAATGCTTTTATACATATATCAATTAACTGTGGATCATCCGTGCACATCTTTGTGCACATATATTTGAAGTGTGTCTTCTGGCTGGTGGTTTGTTGTTTTTTTTTTTTTCCCCGAGAAGTAGAACTGTTGGGATTTTCTACCTATCCACTTCTGTGCTCTTCTCAGCTGTTCATACCAAAGTGCTGAGCTGCGTGTCATCTGATCCACAGCCACTCAGAACGGCCTTGGAATTTCTTGGCTACCTTTCTAGAGCTTCAGTGAAGCTCAGGGAGTGAACTTTTCCTTCTGATGCAAGTGTGATATTTATTCCTATGAGTATCCCTTGATCCCAGTGGAAAAATTCTTGAGGCACCAAAACCAGAACGTAACCTTGTCATCTTAAAGTAGTAACTGGACACAATTTCATCCCCCCATCGTGGCTGCTGTATTCCAGGGCTCATAAGCCTATACGGTAACCAGATAATTTTCATTTCTCTGTCTCATATTTTTATGATGCTCTGTGCTCAATTTACCACATCTTCTGCATGCATTCAGCAGTATCATTATCATACAGTGCCTCTTTCTTGCTCTTTTTAGCCTTCTTCAGTTGGGAGCTTGAGCTCGAGGTCTCCCTTGAACAGTAAAGAAAAGGCATTTGGAGTGTCATTATATTTTTTGTACAGTTCATAATTATAGGAGAAGAAATATTGCCAGACTGCACTAGGGTAGTGGTTCATCCCATCTCTCATCTCATTTCTTATAGGTGATTCAGAGGAGACTGGGAGAAATCCCCTGAATGAAAGCTAGCGGTAGTTGAAATGATTGATACATGCCTGAGAATGTGAGGGTTTGTTTAAAATTTATTTCTTTATCCCACCTAATTCAACTGTGGATAGGGTCATAATGCAAGAAAAGATTTTTTTATCAGAGGGTGTCAAAATGAGGATGCCCCATTGCTTTATAGCATAGCTGCAAAATATTTTCTGCCTTAGTGTGCATCTTAGTGATTAGAAATCATTCTTAATTGCTGCTACGTATTTAGCAACAGCTTTGGGGTTTTTTTTGTTTGTTTGTTTGTTGTGATGCCCCTTTAAATGAATCACTTAGCTTCATGCAAATTGCTTTATTGCATTTCCTAACATATGGGGACAGCAGTACGGCCCTGACCCTCACTCCTCGCAGCGCTGGTGGAGGCTGGGAAGGAAGTTTTGATTTTCCAGAGCTCTGTCAGCGTGATATGGCTGCACAGTCTCACCTGTGCAAGGCTCGGAGCTTGCTGGTAGTGTTTTGCCTTGTGTTCAGGCCCTGTCCCTTTGCTGTTTCGTTAGGTTGTCACTTAAGAAGTGCTTGGGATTGCAGCAGAGGAGGTCGGCGGCTGCAGCAGCAGAGCTGCAGGGCCAGCAGAGCGCAGTGTGGTACCTGCTGCCGGCAGGCAGGGCCAGCCTTCTGCCCTGGCGCTCCCCACCACCACAGTGACTGCCAGCATGCTTTAAAGGGAAAAAAAAAAAAAAAAAAAAAAGCAGCAGTTTAACGATGGAACGAACCTTTTCTCATTTAACAAATGACACCGTGCAGTCAGAGCAGCGCTATTCCGGTTTGATTAGGCACAAAAAAAGGCCTGAGATGATTTAATCTGCAGAGAGCGAGGCCTGCTCTCGGTGGAAGCAGAGGCACTGCAGCAAAGGCAGTCCTCCGGGGAGGAAGGCAGAGGCTTTTTGCTGTTTAAGGGCTGATGAGGTGATAAACTGCAGTATTAGTGAGTGTAGAGGCAGCAGGCATCCTGCACTTCTGCCCTTCTTGGCTGAAATACAAATGGCAGCCCACAAATGAAACGGTTGGTGATCTTCTGACCTGCCAGCCGCTGCCCCCTGTTAAGGTGCAGCAGTGAGGAGCGTGGTCGAGTGACCACCTCTAACAAAAGACCACTTCTCAGTAAAAACAAGCCCCAACCAAACAAAAAGACTCATCCAGATTCAGTCTGACTGAGGAATCAGTACATAAAATGTTAATCCTGTAGGGTATTTCCACATTTTGATGTCATATAGGTGTAACACTGAAAATTTTGTCATTTGGATTCAAAGGAGGCAATTTTAACTCTGTAATTTACTACATTCTGCTTCCTGTTCTTGATATGCACTGAATTGTGTTCTGATTCAGGCAAAAATGTTATTTCACTCTTAACTCCTGTGTTTAAATCTACACTAGGCAGATGGATGAATATATGCATTTTAAACAGATGTATCTGCCTGGGGAATATTTCCCTCACAAACATTAGCACTTTGGAACCTCATGGGGATTCAAGGCAATTTAATTTTCACAAAAAGTATTAGTACCTTGGGAAAGATACAGTTCTACACTCACACTTCATGCTATCTAAATGTAGGCTATGCATATTTTATCTGACCTTTGTAAAGGTTGGAAAACACATTCTCGATCATGATGCAAGAATAACAGTTGGAGACATCACGCTTTGCCTCCTAGGTACTTCAAATGTTGTTTCTAAGTGGTCTTGATTCAATGCACTTTACAGTGCAATTTAGGAAATCTCAGGTTTCTAGCATACAAGGAAGTAGATGGTTTCTGGGATAATCCTCAGTTTGAGCATTAACTGATGCGAAAGGAGAGGCAGGACCTTATGTGATTTGCCATCCTGTCCAACTTTCTTCAGTATGAGCATTAAACCAATGTAGCTGCTAACCCCGCACTAACTCCATACACTTCCAAAATTGGATTTGAAGATGTCCCACTGGGTACTAGACTATCTGAGATGATTTGGTTTCCCTCTTGGAGATTCATTTCAGAGATTACAGCAAGGAATTGTAAAATACATTCAAGGCAGTGACCTCCAGTAAATGGATAGGGTTATTAGGGCCTCTTAAAGGGCAGAAATTCCTGACCTGGGGAATTGTTACCTGTCTGTTCGTAATAACTCTAAGTAACTTGTTTCTCTTCATAAGATCAAAATATGTCTTAAGGGTGTGTTTAGTCATTTGGTCAATTACTTCTTTCTTTTGTTCTCCCTGAGAAAATGAATTATCGTTCTGTCATTAATGTTTGTCAAATAGTTGCTTTCTGACACTGAAGTTCTTGGGTTCAAGAAGCAACCCTTTTGCAAATCTCCTGTCTGTTCTAGAGACTTTTAGGATTGTATTCTGTTTTCTATACATTGGAGACCATCACAAACAAGAAAATCTCATAAAATGGGGTCTCAGGTTTGTTCAGAATACACATTTCTATAGTTTCTGGATTATTTTTAGGCCACCTTGTGGTTAATGATAAATCACTCTTTATATCCTGAATCCTTTGTAATTTTCACAGAAATTAGTTCCTATTGACTATTTTTTCTGTTGTTCTCCTGGAAAATGAAGGCAACACTGAAAACAGATGATGAGTATTTTAAAGTGATAGTGAATCAGTGATAGTGATAGTGAACCTTATTTAAGATATACTGAGATTTTATCCTTGTTGTCAGTACTCTGTACCAACAATGAAATGATGAGGAGCAGTTAAGCTGGATTTGACAGACGCAAAACAGCCTGAAGTAGTGCTATGTTTGTGTGAGGGAATGGCCTAATACAGCAGTGGTGGGGTAGTGTTCATCACTTAGTTAAGATACAAGTGCTGTATGCTGTCTAAATCATGTCTAGCCCAGGGATGGATCAGCATCTAATCAGCAAACACAGTAAATATAGTAAATTAAAGATGTCCTCTCCTATAGTGGTCTTGTGACATGGGATGGACTAATTCCCTTGCCCTTCAGGACAGGGCTGCCAGAACATCCAGACTGTTTTCTGGAAATTGTCCCTTACTGTCTCCTGAGCTGTGTCTGGGAATTCTTTTCGTGAGCTGGCATGTGCCAGGACATGCCAAGGGTTGTTCTAACACATCAACACTAGAGTGATCAAGATCTAAGGGGACAAGTTATCTAACACTGTTTCATTTACTAAAATGGAATATATGTTATTGAATATACTATATACTATGAACTATTTACTGTGTGTTTTTTATATATATCTACTTAAATCAGGGATGTAGTGCATGGTGATGAAAACACCTTACAGTTAATTCTGCAACGCCTGTTGTAAGAAATTTTTCAGATGCCTCATTTGTTGTTAGCGTGTTTCATTATAGCAACACACTGTACTGGAATATGATAAATGTATATACTGTGTACATTTCAGTGTAAAGACATTATAACATGACTTAAGAAAAAAGTCTGCATGGCAATTTTACCTTGCATTTGGCATTTTATCACCCAAGTGTTAAATAGTGTGAAACTGGAATAGTAAAAAGAAAATGTTCTTCTTTTATGAAGTTAGTGCAAAGAAATGTTAAGTCTGACAGTTTTCAGTTAGGTCCATAATCAGTTAAGCTTTATATAGGACTGTGAACAGGTATTGGCATTTTTTAAAATCATTCTTGAAAACAAACAAACAAAAAGTTGAATAATATGAATCCTAGTCTTTCAATTCTTTTGTTTTCTGACTTACTTTGCCTGTCCAGACTGTAGTAGGGTGACTCGAAGGCTTTGCACCCAACTGTAGGCTTTTTGGTTAAGAGGCCTATTTTTAGGATTTACCCTTTTCCTTTTGATAGTTACTTGTATGATAAACTTTATATTTTGCTACTTTATTTAGTGAAGTGTGTGCCTGATGAATTGCCGCCAGGAGGAGCTGTTAGTCCTGTACATTTAGAGAGCTAAATCTCAATTTAAAAGAGCTTTGATCAAGTTGTGTTTTAGATATCACACTAGAGATAATATAATTTTTGTGATATGACACTGCCCAGAATATATGCAAGAGCTGAAAAATAAGTGTCCGATGGGCCTGTCACAGGTGCTACATACCCCAAAACTGGCATCCTGTTATGCAATTTACATCAAACATTTTACATATTCTTTCTTCTCCCACACCTGGGATATATGACCTCTAAGAAGACAAGTGAAATCAGAATTTCGTTGTTTTCATCTAGCAGTTGCCAAGAAGGTACACATTTTTCTTTTGAGAGGAAACTAAGCGCATGCATGCACAACATCATATCTCATAAATGGAAATTTCTAACTTCCACTAAATCATCTAATCCAACCTCCCTGTCATGGGCAGGGATGCCCTTAACTAGACCAGGTTGCTCAAGGCCTCATCCAACCTGGCCTTGAACATTTTCAGAGAGGGGGCATCCACAACCTCTCTGAACAATCTATTCCAGAGTCTTGCCACCCTCATACTGAAGAATTTCTTCCTGAGGTCCAATCTCCACCTATTGTCCTTCAATTTAAATCCATTTCCCCTTATCCTATTGCTGGACACTCTTGTAAAAAGTCCCTCTCCAGCCTTCGTGTAGGTTCTCCTCAGGTACTGGAAGACACCTCTAAGGTCCCCCTCAGAGTCTTCTCTTCTCCAGGCTGAACAAGCTGCTTCGGCCTATCCTCAGAGCAGAGGTGATCCAGCCCCTGGATCATCTTTGTGGCCCTCCTCTGAACTCATTCCAACAGATCCATGTCCCTCTTATGATGTAGACACCAGAACTGGGTGCAGTATTCGAGATGGGGTCTCACAAGGGCCGAGTAACAGGGCAGAATTACCTCTATTGATCTGCTGGCCACTCTGCTCTTGATGCATCCCAGGATGCGGTTGGCCTTCTGGGCTGCATGAGCGCACTGCTGGCTCATGTTGAGCTTCTCATCTATCAACACCCCCAAGTCCTTCTCTTCAGGGCTACCCTCAACCCACTCCGTACCCAGTTTATATTTGTGCCTGGGATTTGCCCGGCCCAGGTGCAGGACCTTGCATTTTGACTTGTTGAAGCTCATGCAGTTTGCTCTGGCCCATTTCTCAAGCCTGTCAAGGTCCCCCTGGATGGCATCTCTTCCCTCAAGTGAGTCCACGGCACGATGGCACCACACAATTTGATGTTGTTGGCAAACTTGCTGAAGGTGCACTTGATGCCATTGTCCATGTCGATGACAAAGATGTTGAACAGCACTGGACCCAGAACAGAGCCCCGAGGAACTCCACTTGTCACTGGTCTCCACATGGACATCAATTCATTGACCATAACTCTTTGAGTGCAATCTTTTAGCCAGTTGTCCATCCACCAAGTCTGTCTCTCTATCTTAGAGACAAGGATGTCATGTAGGACAGTGTTAAATGTCTTGCACAAGTCCAGGTAGATAATGTCGGTTGCTTGTCCCATATCAACCAGAGCTGTAGCTCTGTTGTAGAAGGCCACCAAATTAGTCAGGCACAATTTGCCCTTAGTGAAGCCATGTTGCCTGTCACCAAACACCTGGCTATTTTTCACCTACCTTTCACCTTCCCTTTTTTCAACCTATGGGAACCTCACCAGACTGCCATGACTTCTCAAATACGATGGCCAGTGGCCTAGCAACTTCAGCCGCCAGTTCCTTCAGGACCCGTGGATGTATCTCATCAGGTCCCATGGACTTGTGTACCTTCAGCATCCCTAGGTATTCCCAGACCTGATCTGCTCCTACCCTGGGTGGTTCTTCACTCTCCCAGACCCAGCCAGCACCCGCTGTGATTTGAGTGGTGTGGTTCGAGTGGTTGCCAGTGAAGACTGAAGCAAAAAAGTTGTTGAATATTTCAGCCTTCTCCACATCCTCGGTAACCAGGTCACCTGTATCCTTCCAGAGAGGCCCCACATTCTCTCTCGCTTTCCTTTTTTCTTTCACATATCTGTAGAATCCTTTTCTGCTATTTTAAAGGTCCCTGGCAGATTTGATTCCGTCAGGACTTTAGCTTTTCTAACCTAGTTTCTAGTTTCACGAGCAATCTCCTTGTAATCATCCCAGATTATCAGTCGTTGCTTCCACCGTTTGTGGATTTCCCTTTTGTGTTTGATTTTGGCCAGGAATTCCTTGTTCATCCATATAGGTCTCCTGGCTTTTTTTGCAAGATTTCTGCCTTTTAGGGATGCAGTGTTTTTGACCCTTGAGGAGACAATCCTTGAATGTCAACCTGCTTTCCTGGGTTCCCAATCCCTCCAGGACTTTGTCCCATGGTATGCTACCAAAGAGGTTCCTGAAGAGGCCAATGTCAGCTCTTCTGAAGTCAAGGGTTTTGAGCTTGCTGAGCATCCCCTTCTTTGCTGCTCTTAGAATCTTAAACTCCACCATCTCGTGGTCACTGCAGCCAAGGCTGCCCATGAACTTAAGATTGCCCACTAGCCCTTCCCTTTTGGTGAGAATAAGGTCTAGCATGGCACCTCCCCTCGTTGGTTCCTCTATCACTTGGAGAAGGAATCTCCTGCATTGCTTATGCCCTGCTATGTTGTCTCTCCATCTCTCCAACTGATACTGGGATGATTAAATTCTCCCATGAGGACCAGGGCTTGTGAACAAGCAGCGACTCCTATCTATCTATGAAGGGCCTCATCCACCTGGTCCTCCTGGTCAGGTAGTCTGTAGCATACCCTCACTGTAATATCTCCTACCCTTCCTTTCACCCTGGCCCACAGGCACTCGATCTTTTCTTCATCACTTGCTAAGTGTAGCTCCATGCATTCTAGCTGTTGGTTGACACAGAGGGTAACACCCCCTCCTTGTTTCCTTTGTCTGTCCTTCCTGAAGAGGTTATACCCTCTAAGCCAACACACCAACTGCAGAAGTCATTCCACCATGTCTCTGTGATGCCGATTAGATTGTGGCGCTGCAGGCAGGCAAGTATCTCCAGCTCCTCTTGTTTATTACCCATACTGTGGGTGTTACATAAAAGTGTTTAGCTGGGCCCCTGATGAAGTACCTGAAGCCCCCGATGAAGTACCTGAAGCCCCCGATGAAGTACTAAATGAACTTCACAGAGGCAGGATTTAATTGTGTGTGTTTCAGACAGAACTCTGATTAGCTGATGGCTCAGCCTAATAGAAATCCCAAGAAATAAAAAAAAAATTAGGAATTTTCTTTGACAGACAGATTGTAGACTACTTGACTGGGAAAATCAATTTTTGTACTTGTACCTTAGCATCTGGCCATATATCTTCTAGTGTAACTTTCTCTTCAAGGAGGGATGTAGTAAGCGAGCCAGTCCATCACTGTGTTCTATTTTACATGAAGGAACTGGGTTTTGCTTCATTTTCCATTATATTGCCCTTGCATAATAAATATATTTTCCTCAGTAGAAAAATATATCAAGCCAAAAATTTATACCCATAAACCACTTCGGTCAGTTTTCCTGGTTTTGTATCATTTCCTCTGGACTGCCTAAGAGATATGAGAGAGGTAAAAAATGCCAATATCTGCCTGCGGGGAGTAGCCATAGGAGGAATTTCTGCAAGCATCTCATGCACTTTTCTTCCATGTCTCTTTTTTAAAATACGTGGCAGAAGGGCAAGATGGATTAAGGAAGAAGGTTACATACAGAGAGGGAATATCCAAACTGGCATCCTCCAGCTATCTCCTTTTGACCATTCTCTAAAGGTCATTTCCAGTTTGCTCAAGTTAATGCAGCCTGCACATAAGTTAAACTACAGCAAAAAAACAGTACCAGCTTTCTGATTGTCTCTCATCGATGTCTTGCACTTTGTGACACCAGCAAAGAGCTTTATACACATTTCTTGGTGTTGACATAGCTTGATTTGCAATATCAATCTCTAAGAGAATTCATGTTTGCATAAAGAGCTATATGTTTTCTTCCTTTGCCTTTTCAGAGCTGATTTTGATGATTCTGCTACCTATTCAGCAGTTGCAACGAACGTCCATGGGCAGGCCTCAACTAATTGTGCAGTGATTGTGCGAAGTAAGTCCTACTTTATGATTAAAACAAAAAATAAACATGATGCTCATGTCATTGAATGTTTATTGTATGTTTAATTATAGGATTCAGAGAGGGTGAAGAGCCTCATCCAGCTGGGATAATGCCCTTCCACTGTAAGCATATTTTTTCTTTTTGCTTAAATAGTCTATGTACTCTTATCAGAGTAATATTTTGCAGATGAGAAAATTGGATACAACTTGTTGCTTCTGACTTTGCTTTCTAAGTATTCAGTTGTAACAGGAGTTGTGCAGATGCTTTGGCTTTCCCAGTTACATTTCTAGATCAGCATACAGTGTAGCAGAGAGCTCCATCTCCTGTTCAGATTGGACAGTAATCTGTTTGTGCCAAGTACAATTTACTTACATTCAAGAATGTTTTTTTTTCTCATGCATAGTGCCCCTGTCATACGACGTTTGCTTCACCCACATTGATGTCCAGTTTCTAGAGAAGTTTGGAGTCACCTTT
Source organism: Apaloderma vittatum (assembly GCF_000703405.1). Taxonomy (NCBI): domain Eukaryota; kingdom Metazoa; phylum Chordata; class Aves; order Trogoniformes; family Trogonidae; genus Apaloderma; species Apaloderma vittatum. The sequence goes on from NW_009698365.1 coordinate 38,999, forward strand.
GCAACTGAAGGTGAAACACTAACCCTGAAGTGTTCTATGTTGATCACCCCAGACCTGAAAAGACTACAGCCTCGTGCTGAGTGGTATAGAGATGGTAAGTTCATACATTGCATAGAAGCTGCCTGGAAAATGCTGGAAGAATGAGGACACAGATCAGGGTTAGAACATGAGATTCTCAGAATTTAATCTGGAATAAAACAAACAATGATCTGTAATCAGGATTTATAGACTTGCACCCTTTCAATTAATTGACTCGGTCAACCTTTTCTTGAGCACATGTTTACAGCAACAGGAGGTAATCTCATATTCTCTCATAACACAATCGAACATTTACTGACTGGGTGGAGATTGAAACTCACTTTCTAGATTTGACCATGATTTATAATTGAATGATGTGACAACTGAGCTGAAGGGTACTCACAGAGCAGTATATCAAAGTTTGAAGCACTGAGGTGTGGATGTGGGCCTCTATTTCCATCTTGCTCGAGCATTTATCATGAATTTTATATTACAATGAATTGAACGTATGGTTCTGAAGTAGGAGTCAGACCTGAAACACATGCCTTTGCTCTACTGTTTAAATGCCATGTTGGTAGGCTGCCTTTCTTGCCTCTTTTGTCAGTGAAATACTATGCTATTCAGGTGAAGTGATCTTAAAACCTAGTACTGAAAATAACATCACTGAAGCACATCATATACTCTGGTGGAAGTTAAGAAAATCCTGCATGAGAATTGTTTGTTCACCACATAAAAAAAGTCTTGAAACATGAAAATAAATACTTAAAATTTATCAAGGAGCAGGCTATTGTAAATATTTATTTCATCACTTTTCACTAACCACAATCTCTATGTAGAATATTAGACTAAATAGTCTGCCTCAGGATTTAAGAAAAGCCTTGATTATTTGAGAATGATGGACTCCCAAGACTGATGTTCAGACTAGTCCCAGGCAAACTGGCAGAAATTTCTATAGCTGAAAAAATGAGATGCATAAACTAAGAAGTGACTGTAAGATTAATAAGACAATCAAGAAAATTCAAGATTAGGAAAGTCAGAAAAGGACTGCTTTTATTGCTGCTAGTTATCCTTTTTTTCCCACATATATCATAGGTTTACAGAGATTCACATGTAATCCTTCAGAGAATACACTGCTACGTAAAGTTTCATTCCTATTTGTTTATCATTGTGGATACTTCATTGTGACAGAACCATTATCATAGAATCGTAGAATCATTTGAGTTGGAAGAGACCCTTGAGATCATCAAGTCCAACCATTAACCCTACTCTACAAAGCTCACCCCTAAACCATATTCCCCAACACCACATCTAAATGACCTTTAAACAAATCCAGGGATGGTGACTCAACCACCTCCCTGGCAGCCTTTTCCAATGTCTGACTACTCTTTCTGTGAAAATTTTTTTCCTAATGTCCAGTCTAAACCTACCCTGTTGCAGTTTGAAGCCATTCCCTCTTGTTCTATCATGAATTACATGTGAGAAGAGACCAGCACCAACCTCTCTACGATGTCCTTTCAGGTAGTTGTAGAGAGTGATGACGTCTCCCCTTAGCCTCTTCTTCTTCAAACTAAACAGCCCCAGCTCCTTCAGTTGCTCTTCATAAGATTTATTCTCCAGGCCCTTCACCAGCTTAGTTGCCGTCCTCGACACTCACTCCAGCACCTCGATATCTCTCTTATATTGAGTTGACCAAAACTGGACACAATACTCAAGGTGAGACCTCACCAGTGCTGTGTACAGGGAAACAATCACCTCCCTACTCCTGCTGGCCACACTATTTCTAACACAAGCTAGGATGCCATTGGCTTTCTTGACCACCTGGGCACAGGGCTAGTTGCCGTCCTCGACACTCACTCCAGCACCTCGATATCTCTCTTATATTGAGTTGACCAAAACTGGACACAATACTCAAGGTGAGACCTCACCAGTGCTGTGTACAGGGAAACAATCACCTCCCTACTCCTGCTGGCCACACTATTTCTAACACAAGCTAGGATGCCATTGGCTTTCTTGACCACCTGGGCACAGGGCTGGCTCATATTCAGCCATTCATTGATTTGAACCCCCAGGTCCCTTTCTGCCAGACAGCTTTCCAGCCACACTACCCCAAGCCTGTAACACTGCATGGGGTCGTTTGTCCCAAGTGCAGGACATGGCACTTGGCCTTGTTGAAGCTCATATCATTAGATATTACTAAAACAAAAAAAATATGAAATAATAAAAATGGTGGGTATTTTTTGGTGAATAACCTGAAATCTAAGGCTCATTCTTGAACCCAGATTTTGTTCCTACTGAAGTGTGCAAGGATTTGTAATGACTGTATATAGTTGCTCACCTCACTCTGAGACAAGCCATCAGTTTCACTGGTAATTTTATTTTATCTCCTACTGGCCCCAGTTTCTCAAGGTGCCAAACCTCTGAAATTTTGAATTTGAAACTGCGGCTATGATGAATTGCTATTGACTTAATTGACTTAAGTTTACCTTCCCTGTGAAAACCTGAGATGAAACCGACAGGATTTGATAGTGAGTCCAATAGGCTTTCATCTCATTGTTCTACTTATTGTACAGGGAATAAGATGATACAAACAAGCTTAGATTTGTCTTTCATTGCATGTACATGAACCACAATATTTCCAAGAGGTGTACAGGTGCATCAGCTGGCAGAACTTGTTCCCAAACACAACAGAAATTTATGAACTATATAAAGTTTAGATGTGTTACTGTTCCCTGTGTTTTAAGAAATGGAGGCAATGCATAAATGTAAACAATGAGAAAGTTAATAATTTGTTCAACATCTTGTGCATTAGATATTCTATTTTCTTTGTCTTATTGAGAAGCAATACTTAATTCTACTCTTGCATTAAAATGAACTCTATTTTTCCTAAAATTTTCCAGTTTGTGTTGATCAAGTAATAACAACTAATGCCCTGAGATGGATATGTATGATTTACTCCTAATAATCATACACAAGAGAAATATGTGTTTATCCAGCATTAATAAGCTTCACTTGAGTGAATGTTATTGAGGATGTCTACTAGATTCCCAGGGGCATACAAATCAACTGAATCAAATCCTCTGAAATAGTTTGGGATTTGACAAACATACATATGGTGTCTGTAATTCATGGTGCACTGAGAACAGTTTAAAATACTGAATGAACTAAATCAAAATAATACTTCAGGAATCATAGAATCATAGAATCATAGAATGTGTTGGGCTGGAAGGGACCTTTAAAGGTCATCTAATCCAACCCCGCTGCGGTGAACAGGGACACCTTTAACTACATCAGGTTGCTCTGAGCCTCATCTAACCTGACCTAGCATGCCTCCAGGGATGGGGCTTTCCCCACCTCTCTGGGCAACCTGTTCCAGTGTTTCACCACCCTCACAGTAAAGAACTTATATCTAATCTGGATATGAGTTCAGCTCATAATAGGACCTTTCAGTTATTGATCTCCGATATAATATAAACATTACAAAGCTATATGAACCAGCATTCTACAGCCCTTTATACTGTAATGTAGAATAATCTAGAATAAAATAATTGAATTCAGAGGGAAAAGTCATGGAGTGCAAAATATAGCTGACCAAAATATATGATGAAAATAAGCTTCAGCATAAAGTAAATCCCCACTCATATGATACTTTAGGAAAATTATCTCATGTACTGAAAACAGCATGTGATGCTTCAGTGACATTGCCTCTGAGGGTTACTCTCCTGCAAGTTCATTCTTTGGTAAATTCTAGGGGAAGAGGCAGAGCACAACACGTGTATAGATTAGGCATTTGAGTGCAGTAGTGAGACTCTGTAATTGCAATATTATTGTGATAGCAGGTACATTAATACCTGCTCTAGTACAACTCCTGAATATTCTATTGGCCTCCAAAATTTACTCTTCTTGTCTTGTGTAGAACATTGTCCATGCAGATCTCATTAGAAGAGAGCTTCTGCTTTCTTAGGGAGTGGATCTTTGGCCTTATGTAAAAGAGATGTTTTCCTGCTCTTATCAAACATGATTCCTCTGCACTTTCTTATCTCAGGTATACATAAAGGGTTGAAATGGATGATCTTGGCCTTAAGAGCCAGTTCAGGCTTGCCTACACTTTTAATGCATTCAGACTAGATTGTCTATCACTCCACCGAAGCTTCGAGTTTAAATGAAAGACTTGCTTTTCAGAGGTACTGGTCACTCAATTTTGTTTTTTCCTTCAGGATTTTCCATAGAACTCATGCACTGGTTAAAGTTTCTAGGGGAAGGAGTTTTCTGATTTCTTTTTAAGTACTTCATGTCTTTACATAAAGTCTCAGTACTATTGTGACAGGCATGACAGAAAGGGGACATGCAGATTTTCTAGGTAAGGATCTCATGATTAAGGATCTCATGGGAAGGGATGTGACTGAATTTACTTTGTACACTTCTCAGGACACAACTCTTTGCTGAGGTGATTATGTAATTTACGGCTGTAAGTTTTAGCAGCTTGTGTCTTCCAGATGCTTTATTACCTAAATATGTGTCATTTTCTTAAACCTTCCTGTGCAATTCAGCTGATAGGTGGAAAAACTGATTCCTTTGCAACTGTGTGTCCGCTCCAAAGTGTATCTAAGAAATACAATAATACACAGTTATAAATATTCAGCTCCTTTAAATACAATTCTGCTGCATTGATTACAATAAATTAGTATGCAATAGGTCTTAGGGAATCAAAAATAGTCCAATCAATTATTAAAGAGGATGGTATGAGAAGGTCCCTTGGCTAGCATAAAATATCCTGCTCATTCTTTTCTGGTTTCACTAAGCAATCAGATTAATTTGCATTAATCATGGGTCACCACCTCTCACCTGTGAGAGATTCAAAATTAATTTTATACACTTCTCAAGAGGCATGCCTTGAAGATTTAAATTTAGTGTATATTTATAGCAGTCTTCAGATTAAACTGAAATCTGGTCTTTAAACTGGGAGGGAGAAATTGAGTAACCTGACATTTGACCTGAACAGGTAGCAAAGCTTATTAAAAATGAAACAAAGTTCCACCTTGCATTAATTACAGGGAATGGCAGGTTTTTCCAGACTTTGTTTCAAAATGTGCATAGTATTTTTCTCCGTCAGTACATTAAAATCGTAGTGATGGAAATTCTGTTGTTAGCATCGCAGAGAGTAGTCTGAGACCTCATATTCTCTAAAAATCACTGATCAAATAAGTTTAGAGAGATGCAGCTTACTCACTGTAGAGTTTTCGTAGCATCAATGCACCGTCACTGAATAAAGCTGACAATAGTTTGTGCCTCTGAATAGTACAGAGCTGCACTAGGATGTGGGTTGTTCTGGCAAAGATATTAATGTGTCTGATGGGTCTTCTTTTCCAGATGTGCTGATAAAGGACTCAAAGTGGACAAAGCTGTACTTTGGAGAAGGCCAGGCAGCTCTTTCCTTTACCCATCTGAACAAAGATGATGAAGGTTTATACACCCTGCGCATGGTTACAAAAGGTGGAGTGAACGAATACAGTGCATACCTGTTCGTCAGAGGTAAATTTTCATCTGTTTCTTGAGGAGAAATTAAAAAGAGCAGTAGAAATATTTATTAAACCATCCCATGTAATGACAGAAGTAATGAAATCCAGCCTTGGGGTATTTCTTAGTCACTTGATTTATAAGTATTCAGTGCTAGAAAAAACAGTCATCTTACATGAATGGGGAAGAAGAGCATGCTCCTAAGGACATTTTCTTTCCTGAAGAACTAGCAAAGTGATTTTTGTGGAGGGACAGCTTGTTTCTTCCTTTGACATCCCCTTTGCCAGTAGGAAATAAACATCTTTGCATAGTCCTCACTGTGATGGTTTTAATTCTACACATTGCTAGCTGGGAATGAGCCCTATTGGACATTTTCATATCGTGTGCCTGGCCTTAGGAGGAAGCATAAGAGAAAGCAAAAGAAATATTCCCACTATACCAGTCACAATCATCTCAATAATCAGAGCAAAGAAGCAAAGTAAGAAATTAACTCACTGAAGAAATGCAATTTTCACAAGAGACACAGAAAAAGGAGGTAAATGTATTAAAATAGAATAAAGGTCATAATTTTCCCTTGCATTTGGATACACAGCTCTCAGTGAAGCGAGAATATTCTTCCACATGCACCTTTGAGCAGAACTTAGTTTTCACTGTGTAGTTTTTTTGTTGGAACATGAAAATATCTCTGGCTGAGCACTTCTTTAACTTTCTTATAATCATCGGACAGCATCCTTGATGGCTGAAAAATGGAGCAGCCCCACTGAAGCCATTGGAGCTGTATTAATTTTAAACCTTGTATTTCTTGGAAATGTGTTGAAACAAATGTGTCCTGCAGAGGTATCATCCAGACACCGCATGTGGTGGAGGGACATGAATGTTTTTTCAGGGAGTAGAGGTCCCTTTTTCTCACAGGACTAGTGCAAGGACTTCATCAGCTGTGCAATATATGGTGAACAAGCCACTCTGACACCCTGATCTCATTAGGGACAATTTGCTACAGCTTTATATATCCCAGTTACCTTCTAAGAAAGAAAGTACACAGGGGAGAAGGGCCTACTAATAGATAATAACTTTCCTAGACATTTTTGTTATACCAGTGGGTCAATTTTAGGTACATCTGTTGTCCTCTTTATACTACGTCTGATCCCTTTGCATGCACAAAGGACTTTGAGCTATGTCCTCTGGAGTCTCTAGTGTCCTCCGTTGGCCTTCCTCTTGCCTTTTTTTCATGTAGGCTGTGATATGATACTGAGCACCAACCACCTCACAACTGATTGCAATTAAACTTTATAAATTTAGACTCCATAGAGGGTGTTTCTGAGTTATTGAAACCTTTCTCTGAAGGGAAAGAACTTTACTTATTAGGAGACTTCATTAGGAGTTGTGGGTCCACATCAGTCAACCCTTGTGAAAATGAAGCCATAGAAGGGTATCTTAATGCTGGAATATTGTTTACTTATGCCTGCTGATATTGTAAGAATTTAAATAACAAGTCTTAGAAAAGTACCAGAAGTTTGCTATTTTTTATTCCTTAAGAGATATATTTTCCTTAGCTACATGTCCTTTACTGAGTACCTTCGTCTGATCAGTAACCCACTGAGTCAAAGCTTTTGGTGGGAAAGAGCATCAAAACCACATAGGGTAGTGGGGATTTTAATTCTCATGAAAAGTAATGGGAGTTTGATGTCTAAACTGCTTTACTGTCCTCAAAAATATCCCTGAATACTTTTCTCTATGTGGACATTCAGACATTGTGCATCTGATTCATTAGTGCAGTGAGTAAGTGTGTAATGAAATCTTTGGGGTCCCATTCATCTGTGCTTCAAATAACACAGTGAAGTGAAAATCTTCCCTTTTGTCTTTGTGGTAGATTTCAGAGCAATCAGAGTCAAAAATGCTTTATTTTAATTTGTGATCCAGATGCTGATGCATTGATTGCGGGAGCACCAGGGGCTCCAATGGACGTTAAGTGCCATGATGCTAACAGAGACTACGTTATTGTTACCTGGAAACCACCGAACACTACCAGTGGAAGTCCAGTCATTGGATATTTTGTTGACAAGTACGTAAATGTTGGGTTTTATTTAATTTTCTTAAATGCAAAAAACATGTGTATACTGAAGAAAGAAAATTGCCTTTCTATCTTTCAATATGTAGATTCTTTAGTTATATTTTTACAGACCCTCAGCATTGCCACTCAGTTGCCTACTGTATTAAATTACTGGATTGTTCCTTGGCAACCTTTTAGATCAGATGATCTAGTACCTTCTCAGGCAATCTGGGTACAGTCTGGGAGCTAGCAAGGGCTAGGGGCTACTCCCAGTAATCATTTGCAGGCAGCCACATTTTATCAGCCACAAAATAGTGCAGTGCTATGGATGTGGCCAAATGAGAGAATGAGCCCTGGCAATATTTAATTTATAGAAGAATCCATGGGCATCTTGAATTAGATTGTCTCTTTAATTTGTATACTGCAAAAGCAGAAATCTAGGAGTTATTACATTAACTTTTTATTTCTGCCTTAACTGTGGTACACTAGGAACTCAAGATGTCGGCCCCTGGTAACCAGTAGTTTAAATCAGAATGACAGTCCTCTCTCTCTTCCAGTCTGCTTTGCATTTTGCTGGGGTTTCAGGTCAGTGTAGGCAGCCGGGGAACAGGGGATCCAAGCACTATTTTGCACGTCTTCCACTGAAGCACACACTTGTCCCTTGTAGCCAGAGCAGAACATCTGATCCTCAGTGTCTGAAACTGTCAGTCATCGAAAACATTGCTGAAATGATTTAATAGTGCGTGCTGGTCTACACTTAAAAGCAACATTTGCAGCTCATTGCTATTTTCTACCCTGTAATTAGGTCTAGTTCAATGACAACTGTCTGGGAATTGCTAGAAAATGTTGGCTTATGAATGGCAGTCAGTATGAGGAAATTAACTTAAGCCCTAGGGACTCTACTATTTATATCTGGTTTGTGCAGTGCATAGATTGTGGGAGTATTTCACCTATTTTGTGCATAATCTAGTCAGCTGTACCTTTTGACATTTTGCTTGGATTACTGCAGTACCAAGGAGCCCTTGATCATGACCCTGTTTTTCCTGATACTGTCAGGGCAAAAGGCAGTCTTCTCCAAAAAAGTTTATAGTCGTAGGACACAATACACATATGTACACAAAAAGGAGCCAGTGTGAGGACATCACTCTGCTTCTTGACTCCCACACTCTGTGGCTCAACTGTTGTTGGAGAAAAAAGCACAAAGATGCTTGCTTAAAAACACGACAAGAAAATGACAGAAAAGATTAGGTGAATGTTGCAATTCCAGCATGTTCTGTGGAGATGCATGTTAAGAATAAAAGTGAATAACTTGTTCTTCATAGGACAAGGAGGAAAATCAAATGGAAGGGAAGCAGAGAGAGTTGAAAAGGCCAAAAACCATTCAAGAAAAATGACTTTCACAATTGCATTATGAATAAGTATAACCAAGGTGGGAACTGGTTGTCTGGTCAGAGGCAAGAGTGCATAAAGTGTGTGACTTTCATTAATGAGATGTGTGGTTTAGCTCCTTAACTTAGTGAGGACGACTTCTGTGATTCTATGACTTGGGGTATGTGGATGGTATTTATTTACTGTGGGTTGATACTGATAAATGTTGTCTTCTGCTACTCCAAGATGTGAAGTAGGTTTGGAAAACTGGGTCCAGTGCAATGATGCTCCTGTAAAAATCTGCAAGTATCCTGTGACTGGTCTTCAAGAGGGACGGTCTTACATATTCCGTGTGAGAGCAGTAAACACTGCTGGCATTAGCAGGCCTTCTCGAGTCTCTGAACCAGTTGCAGCCCTTGACCCCGTTGATCTGGAGAGAACACAAAGTAGGTTATGCAAGGCTGAAACAGATGTTGAATATTTCATTTCATTTCATTTCATTTCATTTCATTTCATTTCATTTCATTTTATATTCTGTTTACTTAGTCAACCTAAGGACCAGAATTTATTTCTGGAAGCTTGTATCATTTGCTCTGGGAGATGGGCCCTCAGATCCCATAAACTTATATGTTTGCTGGTGGAAACTTTTGAAAAATCTATTGAATATGTCTATGCAGGGGGTCTCTGATGAGAGATGGAAATAAATCTATCTGTCTAATGAACAAGCTCTTTCTGAAAGCTGGTCTTGTGCTCAAGGCCGCTGCAGATTGCAAAGGAGCCTTATGAGAGCTTCTCCATGAATAAAGTAAGTTGGTTTGCTCTGGGATAGATTTAGCCTTGCCCTAAACCCTTGTAGAGATTCCTTGTACAACGTACTTCTGTTTTGTGTGCTCCTTTTCCTCAGAGAGCAGCTAAACTCATTAAAAAGCCTGCAGAACACTGCCCCAAATTCGCCTGTAAAATCTAAGTTGAATACTCTGTTTCCATTAGCTTTACAATTAGTTAGACCAAAAAGGCCAGTTCATGATACAATTGTTTACTAACCTGGCACAGATTTGAATCAATCTACTGTGATTATGATTCTTGCTTTTTAGCACGTCTTTAAATAGTACTGTCATATCACACTCTGTTTCAGAACCGAACCAGATTTAATAACCGAGTTGTAGAAATATGAGGTATACAGGCTTTTGAACAGGTGATGAATAATAATTTGCAAGATTTGGAAATATATTAAACTAGTTCAAGAAACTAATTGAGTATTTTAATTAACAGCTATTAATGTGGATGAAGGACGAAAGATTGTGATCAAGAAGGATGATCTTGAAGGTATGTAGCATTCTGATAGTTTCAGACCATCTGTTTTATGCTTCAGAAATTTATCATTATAATTAGAAACATAGCTTGAAAAGAAATCCACCTGGTGAGTAAACTCTTTAAAATAATGAATAGAGACAGATATTCTGACTTGCAAGGCTGAGAAAACACAAAGTGAAAATGAAGTCCAAAAGGACACGGAATATCATGCTCTCAACAGCACGACTTTCGTTATGTGCTGACAGCATCTCCTCACTTTTTTCCTTTGGCTAGTACTAAGCTGAGTTTAAACAGCTGAGCATCGTGTTTGGTTGCCTACATCTTCCTTCCTCCTATCCTTTTGGGAGCTATATATAGTTCTTTAGACTGAATTTGATGATCTGAGCAAGTTATTTCTGTTTTCATAAAAAACTTAGACAATCTTTCCCAGTTCTTTAATTAATATATCTATCTGAGTAGACAGGTTGTTCTTAAGGTTAAGGTTATACAGTAAATACTGCTTTTGCTCAGGAGATACAGAGAGAACACTGCCAGCTTTTGAGATGAAGTCTTAATTCCTTCTGTATTTCATTTTTTTATACGTGGTGATTTTTTTTTTAGGCTTGGATAATAAACTTTTCACTTAAGCTGTCAAAAATGTTAACTGTAATGATTCAGGAGTAAAAGAAAAAGGTCTGTCTAATCTAGTCTACAAAGATTATAAAGCTGTAACTCCAATAACAACACAGAGAAACCACCTGAAAACAGGTGTAATTTGAAGGAGAATCCAGCATCAAATGTCTTTTCCAGTGCCTGGGCAGGACAGATGAAGTTTCTCTATTCTTTCAGTAGTTCTCTAAATTAATTGATATAGGTATTGCAGGATCAAAATCACATTATAGGCTCAGAATGCATTTGTCTTGTTTGGCTTCACAGAACTTACAGCTGCTGTCAGGATTGCCTGAGAATGATCAGAGGTGTTAAATGGCCGCTCTGGCGCAAGCACGAATAATACTTGGGTTTCTATTACATGAATGTGCGTATTTAATTAAGGACTACAACTATCCAAATACCATTGTTTATATAGACCATTGCTTTCATCTGCAAGATTGGAGACAATTTCTGAAAAAGCAATCTCATAGATCACAAATAGATTTCTTTTTAAGTGCCAGATGACCTTCCATTCTGGGAGAGTGGAGTGTACCAAATTGTGTCAGCTTTGGGGTTTTCAAGGATGTAAGAAAATACGTTGAGATTTCGTTACGTGAAAGCAGTTCGAAGCTTTTTGACTTTATGCATTAAGAAGGACTGTTTTAATTTTCTTGACTGTATGTGAGAAATTTTGTCTTAAACTCAACCGATGCATGTGCCTTTCTTAAAGGAAAAGTGTATTTGTAGGTAATCAAGTATAGAACGCACTGAGAGGAAATAATTTTTCTTTAGATGTTTCAGTTTGCTTTTAAAAAAGTCTAGTTTTGATTGGGAAATGTGGACAATGAAATAACTTTCAGTGTACACTTTGAGCCTGCTTGGTTCTACAGATGTTTATAAACCATTAAAACATCACTTCCATGGTTTAGAGGTTACTATTAAAAAATTTTCTCTTTTTTATTGTCAAATCTGGAGCATTTAGAGGATATATGCTCTTTGATAGCCTGAGGAGCAGCAAAATGTGTCTTAAAAGAACAAAACTTTTTTGCTTTTCTGTTACAAGCCATAAAAATAAAACTGTCTTCTGAGTTGCCATTTCTGACTCTTACCAAGGAGAATTATACCTGAAGCGGTTCATCACAGGTCTGAGCCTCTTCTGTCTAGTGCTGTTTAAACCATTGTAATTCCTTGGATAGCAAAAATGGCTTCTTCTCACGCTGCAGTGTGTGAGTGTGACCAAAAAGGGCCATGGTGAATTCCTCCGGCCTGGCCCAGGATGTGCAGGTCCTGCCTCATGTTCCTTGTAACCCTGCAGAGTGAGTGGGGAGAGGGGTTTGATCAGGCCTTTCCAACTGGTGGAGTCACCAGAGGGCTGGTGACCTGTTTTGAGAAGTTTTTAGAAGTGCTTTCGATGATAATGCTGGTAATCCCATCACATTACAGGATACAATGCTTATAAATTCTGCTTCTTTTTTTCTGCATTCCGTTTTGTCCTAAGCTGCTTTTCTCCTCACTGTACTTCCCTTCCAGATATCTTCTTCTAGTCTAATTTCTCTTCATAAGTCATTAGACTCTTGTTTTTGATCAAAAGATATCTTTTTTTGCATAGAGTGAGTAAGTTTTTTCCAAGACATTCTGCTCAGCAGACAGAAGTAAGCCACGCGATCAAAGAAAATAAGTGTGACAAATGCACAGGGTTTTAGGCTGTATATTTAACTTTTACTGAAAAATGAAATTACTAACTTTTAATAACAATGTTTTATTTACCAAAATTTAATTGAAGTGAGAAAGTGAACGGCACAGTTGCTACTGTAGGCCCCAATAGCTGAGCGTTGCACTACAGAGTGGGAGTGTAGAAAGACGAGCTGTAGCATGAGCGCTGACCCAGGGGTTAATCTGTTGTTTAACACTCGCTATGTTTGTTACTCTTCCAGGCGATATTCAGATTCCAGGCCCTCCCACCAACGTACATGCTTCAGAAATCAGCAAAACATATGTTGTACTCAGCTGGGATCCACCTGTTCCCCGTGGCAGAGAGCCACTGACGTATTTCATTGAGAAGGTACTGTACAGTGACACTCGGCTGTAAGGTGTTTCATTGCTGTGGGCAGTTGCATTCAGCTCATTTTTAGAACTGCAGACTGAACAATGAAGCTAGCATTTTCTGTGGTCTCGCAGGATTTGGTAATGGGATGTTAGAGGAGCATGGACAATCAAATGTCTTATTACATAATTTAATGAGCATTGAAATTCAAGGTCTGGGGAAAAGGATGCCCCTGTGCTATTTGCTTACTTCTCTCTAAAATGAGAATAAACTGCGTGTGTAAGGTAGCTGTTTAATGGAAAAGAAACATCTTAAGATCTTGCAGTCATACAGGCAAGACTGGAAGTTTAAAGTCTGCCTGTATTAAAGGGAAATATCTGGTAGTCCTGTGGTAGAGCAAGAAATAAACAGTGACTCGTAATGTGATCCTCCCTTTCATTTTTGCAGGCTTATGGCACCCTCTGCTATACACTGACATTTTCAATTTATTCCCAGTAAGGTCAGTGGAGAAGCAGATGCCTGTCTCAAGTTCTCTGCTCCCTGGTAGTCTTCATGGCTGCCTTCCTCTTCCCTTTGACCTGATGGGGGATGTTACTGATTGCAGTGAGAAAGGTGGTTTGTTCTTCTGCTGTCTAAGCTACCAAGATTTAGTTATATCTGTCCCAGAGCCAGCCCTGCTTCTAAATTAAGTATGTTGGACTACAGACAGAAGCCGTAATCTTTGCTCCTTTCTACAAAGTTTCCCCGGTAGGTAAATTGGGCCTCACACCTGACATCTAAAACTCTTACATGCCAAGCTATACTTAGTTTTTATGAATTATGCCTCTAGCATATGCCTCCTCTTAATGATCCACAAACAGTAATGTCCATAAAACTGCCACACATTCAGTCTTCATCTTGAATATTGTGGCAGCCTTTTCTCAGGCCCTTAGCATGCAATTTTTTTTTCTTCTCACATCTGTTCAACACATTCCTCCAAAGTCCATTTCTCAGCCAATCATCCTGCTCACATCACTCCTCTTTTTTTTGCAGTCTCCATATTTTCTATTCTTTCTCAGTCACATCAAAATCTCCCCTTCAGAAAAGTTTTGTAGTCCATCTCTACATTCTTCATCATCCATTGCCTCAAGATGTTGAACCAATAGGTGTAAAGTGAAGTCCAGTCGTTAAATTTTCCAGCAAGCATGTCCACGCTTTTTCTTACTCTGCCTTTTAGATTCAAAAAAAGTAATGACATTTTCCTTAGAAATATGTATCTAATTTTCCTTCCATGCAATAAAATAGCATGTCTTCTTTCTACTTATTCACAGTTGCATGCATCTGCTCTTATCTATAAATTTTGAGCATACTGAATTAAGGATTTTGAACTAGCTCTTGGTATGAAAATACCTTGTTGTTTCCAGAATATGCAGAAATAGCCCAGATAAAAAGCTCAAATGTAGATTTCCCTTATGTGGACACCTACACTTGGTTAGTTGAATTGCATTCTAAACATGAATTAGAAAATACATTTCTTATTTTACAGAAATAGCTTTGTATTGCTCCAGAAACAGTATAGAGCAATGACAATGATGAACAAACACGTCTTGATTAAGTGCCGAACTTAGTAAAGGAAAGTGAGAATGAAGATTAAAAGGCTATTGTTAGAAAAAAGGTTCATTATACTAATTAATACCTGAATCTAATATCTTTTTTTGCATATAAATGACTTACATATACAAATAGCTCAGTTTGTGGGTGAATGTGTGTTTTTGCTTTCCACAGTCATCTGTTAATTTAGAAAAGCACAATTTCTAACTAATTTATTTAAAATAAAGAAGAGTCAGTCGTGAAGAACAAAACTGTATTTTTAAAGGCTTCAGGAAACACAAAACAGAAATTATTTCTTTATGCTGTATAGCGATGCTTCTTTAAAATCATTATTTAGCAGATAAACTACAGAATAAAATGTGATGTTGATTCTTTTTTTTCTGTGAAAATGAAATGCATCAATTAATATTCTTCATGCCAGAAAATAAAATATATGGCAAAAATAATATTTATTTAATATTTTCCATGTTTTTATTGTGAAGAGAGTGAATGTTACATATTTTATTTCTGTTGTGAACACTAGATGGGTCCAGTGTCTCTGAAAAAGGTTTTTATATATGGGCTCCGCTGTTTATATTTTTATTATTTATCTATAGTAGGTCCCAGGGTAGTTTCCAAACACCCATGAAACACTTTTCCTTCTTTAAGAAGTTCACAGGCCATCAGGTTTCATTCCCAGACTCTCTGTCCCAAAATTTTATATACATTTAATTTGTATGCACCTTTCTGTGCCTGAAGGAATTTTTCTTTAAGCTATTTACTGGGACCTTGGGTTTTGCTAAAATTATTGTAAGATTCCATGGCTGATTTTTGTTTTGGGTCAACAGTTTATCTGGGGAACCGAATGGACAGCAGACTTCTCTCAGAGTGCTCTTTGCTGGCTCTCTTCCACGTGCAGTTGTGGTGAGGATTAGCTCAGCTGCTGCACTGAGAATATGCAAAAGTAATTATTTCACTTGATGAATGTTTTTAGGGACATGACCTTACTCAGCGCAATGCATGAAGATTAAAGCAGGGAGTAAAATAATGTCCCACTCCCTACCGTTTTGCAGAATTTGGATTAGGACTTGCTTGCTTTATACCGAACCTTTGGGTATTCATGGGATTTTTGCAGGAGGTAAGGGTAGTTCTTTCGGGACCAATCACATCTGACAGTCACAGCCCTAACTGGAGGCTAGCTCTACGTACAAGTGTGAATATATTGAAGTCTAAACAGGCAGGGAGATGGTGAGGTGTTTAGACCCTTCTTGTACAGTAATGGAATGCATGAGCTGTGAGAATTTGCATATGTTGAGGTGAGGCATTTGAGAATGATCC
The DNA here is from genome assembly GCF_000703405.1 of Apaloderma vittatum. Lineage (NCBI taxonomy): Eukaryota > Metazoa > Chordata > Aves > Trogoniformes > Trogonidae > Apaloderma > Apaloderma vittatum. The sequence goes on from NW_009698365.1 coordinate 54,844, forward strand.
TTCTCTTACACCTCTTAAATTCAACAGCAATATGTTCATTTTTTGACAGTTCACAGAAGTGACTCACATTATTTATTTTTTTTTGTAGTCCATGGTTGGCAGTGGAAGCTGGCAAAGAGTCAATGCACAGGTTGCAGTAAAATCTCCTCGCTATGCAGTGTTTGACCTTGCAGAAGGAAAACCGTATGTTTTCCGAGTCTTGTCAGCAAACAAGCATGGCATCAGTGATCCCTCTGAAATCACAGACCCTATTGAACCAAAAGACACTGTTGGTAAGGCACTAATTGTAAGGTATTAATATTAAATACAGTTGGTATTTTACAAAATGGAAATAGACAACTCTCATTTTAATTAGATTAACATAATTACAATAATAGTAATGGAATCAATTTGTGTTCAATACCGTGAAGGATTTTGAATCAGACAGATGCTAAACTTTACAAAAATTCCAAAATTTTCCTAATGAACACGTCTCCTTGCTGAAACCAATAATTGTTAAAAAGTTAAATTAATTTTAGTTATTCATTCTTCAGAGTGCTCTGTTAATGTGACTTGTCAAAAAATAAGATAATACAGGTTAATCACTAAGTTAGCTAATTATGTTGGCTGGCTCAGGTAATTATATACTACCCAATTCCCTAAAGTTTCAGCTAGATAAGGTAGCCTTTCATTACTTTCCTAGTGTTCTAAGTTGCAAATTACTGTTGGCACAGAATTCCAGATGAGCAAATTTCAGGTGTAGGGGAAGTTACATCTACATATTCAGTGCTAACCTTTCAAATGAAAGTGTTTATTTTGTGGCAACGTTCAAAAACACAAATGAATGTTTAGGGAATGGTTATTCATCTTGTTGCCCAAATATTTGGCTTGTTCTTGCAGTTTTGCAGAGGTTATATGTAAAAGCCCCATGTATTGGCAGCTAGCATCTTAGGAGCACGACTTACTAGTACACTTGCTAAAAATATAAGAAATATTTACAATATCTGATATATCATAGTTCACTAAATGTTAAAAAGTATAATCCATCACCTTTAGCTTGATCTGTAAATATACATGATGAAATAAAAACAGCTTTTGCTTTTAGGTATTCCTGACTTGATGTCTCATTAATGCATATAAATTATTTAAACCATTCAACATTCCCCAAGGTAGGGAAGAAAAAAATCTGTATTTATTTCACTTAGTACAAAAAATAGGCTACTCCTTAGGGGTTAATGTAAGACATTCTGAATAAATCATAGCTATAGCTGAAAGCAGAAAGTGGAAGGTGTTATTTTAATGAGAAGCTGCAGGAGTATTTTCAGAGATGGAGTTTACCACCTGAGCCAAAATATATCAGACACACATGGCTCCTTTTAGTTGCTTACACATAGTGCCATTTGGCATTCTTGAAGATAACTGAGAAAACTTAATGGGGATAGCAACCATTACACAGGAATTACGGGTAGCTTTTTCTCTTGAGAGAAAACTAGAAGATGGATGGAGTATCCTAGGCCATCCAAAATAACCCTTAATATAATGCAATTGAATTGAGTGGTAGAAGAGTATTCAATTTAACATCTAAATTTAAGTATTTCCATGGAGGCATCTACAGGTTCTCGAGATGTCTCTGCTCTCACTGTGGCCTAGAGGTTTTGACTTGTGAAGAGAGGTGGAGGTATCTGGGCTTCTTTAGTCTGGTGATCTACAAAGATGATGCTGCTGAACTGTTCTCAGCAATATGAGATGAAAAGAAAAAAAAAAAAGGCAACAGCCACAAACTGAATCTTAGTAAATTCAGATTGAACATGATCTCTTAGTGAAAAAGGTGTGAGAGTGCAATGCTGGAAGGGATTGTGCAGGGAATCTGTGAAATCTCCATTGTCAGAAGTTGTCAAGACTCAGCAAACCCTCAACTGACAATCCAGTTTGGAGAATATGTTCACCTATAACTGACTTCTCAGAAAACCTGTATAAAGTCAGACAGATGGGGAGCCTTATAGCTTGGAGTAAGTTTACTCTAAGCCTTAGGGCTTAAAGTTAGTCTACTCTAAGAAGTTTACTCTAAGAAAACAAATAGAAAAATAAATATATTTATAACCACATATATAGAAGTATCCAGACTTACAGGGAAACAAATATAGTAAAATACGTATCATATTGCAATAGGAGAAGTCATAGCTGTGGTGATTAAATATGCTAAAAGTATACAATATTGCATCTGTCTCAGCTTGCTTTTATTTTTATGTATTTCATAATAATACGTGTTTTCTCTCTTTTTTTAAGTTGCACCATCTGTACCTGGTCAAGTAGTGGCCACGAGGAATACAAAAACATCAGTTGTAGTTCAATGGGATAAACCAAAACATGAAGAGGATTTATATGGCTACTACATTGACTATTCTGTGGTGGGATCAAATCACTGGGAAGCTAGTAACCATAAACCTATTAAATATAACAGGTATTGGCAATATTTCTGTATTTTGGGAAGACTTGAAAAATGTAGGTTAGTTTTAAGCCCATTTACATGCTAAGCAATGGTGTTATCATGATAGGTGAATGTTGAATGAATGTGGAAAGAAACAGTCTCACCCTCGTTCTTTTTTCCCCACAGAAATTTTTTTTAACTTTGAGTTATAAAAGCAGGTTTAGAGACATGATCCTCTATGTCTTGAAAATGAGTAAGCATAAAATAAATGCCTTTCTTAGAGTCTGAATTATGTTACGAGGTAAACAGACCTGACACATGTGAAGAAGAGTATGAGAAGGAGGGGGACAGACATCAGGGCAAAAGGGCAGGCCATGCCTGCTATAGATGTGTTGACTAAAGTGCTTCTGCTGCTGACACTATGTTCCAGGAAATCCAAGTGTCCTGTCTCAGAAACACGAGGGCTCCCTGACCTGCTACATCTGTAGGTAAAGGACAGTGGCCCCTGTTTCTAGTTGCCTTGTCATAATGCTAGTCCCGTCTGTATTTCTGATTTCTTATTCCCTCCTGGAAATATCACACTTCATTAAGTGATTTTTCAAGTAATTTCCTTCATGGCAATCATACTTAATTTTATTAGATTTACTCAACAAATGCAAGGTTTAGATGTGTATTTTTTATTTTCCTGTGAGTATGCAGCAAACAAATCACATGATTTAGTGTGTTTTGTCAGTTATTGATTAATTTTGAGTGACTTTGTATTCTGCTGAATCCTTTGATGAAGTAGTCAAAGAATTTGATCAAAGAAAAAGTAGACTAATTCTTTTTCAAAGGGCTGAAATGAGAAAAATAATTTTGTTCATTCATATGTGAACGTACTCTAAAAAAAGATAGTTCTGACTGTTGTGTCTGTTACAATAATTACCTAGAACCTCTGATCAAAAATGAGAGCTATATTTGATAGTGACTGTGAAAATACAGTGAATAATATAGTCCCTTCCCACAACAGACTAGAGTATATTAAGCCAAAGTTCAGAGGTAATTTGTTATGGTTTGTCTGACTCTACCCGGTAGATCAGAACCAGGGTTTTAATTCAAGTGTCCTATCCATATTGTCCTACGTCACGTTAGTGCATTATGATTTCCGTCTTAGGAATATTTTCCTTGGTGAAGCACACATGAAGTTGAGCTTTCTCATTGTTGCCAATATTTCATATTACAGCACAGAACAGTTCCTATAAATAGATACTAATACCTGACGCTATTTTATTTTTTAACCCAGGTTTGTTGTTCATGGTTTGGAAACTGGAGAGCAGTACGTCTTCCGTGTGAAAGCTGTGAATGCTGTGGGATTCAGTGAAAACTCCCAGGAGTCAGAGGCTATAACGGTACAGGCAGCCCTTAGTAAGTATGATTCTGTGCAACTGAGCTTCTTGTTTCTTGAGTTGCATATTTTCAGCAATAAACTCCTTTGGTCTCTTTTGCTATAACAGTACATTTTGCAGCCATTGAGTGCATCCCCTTAGGGCTGTTTATGCTCTGTCATGTGGCTGTTCTAGAAAAGTGACATTCCTTAAAAAAACCCAAAGAGGTTCTTCATAATGCTTGTTAGAAATATTGGGTCAGATTCACTACAATGACCAGGTAGTCTTCTGCTCCTCAGTTGTAATAAAGAAACTGTAAATTTTGTTTAAATTGGGCAAGTAGCTTCTGGGTAATTTGGAGTGGTATGAATTGGTTTAGCATGGAATCTGCTCCATTTCAAAGAGTTTCAGGAAGCTTTATTACTGTATGGCTGAATCAAACAGAAAATTCCCTTTGGCTGCTCCAGGTTGGAGTATAATCTACTTCCTCTATATCCCTACAAACAAAATTTCAGTGTAAGAATCCATTGTGCATCCTTTGGTGGGAATGATGTATACTGAGTGAAAGACAGAATAATTATTTAGAACAAAAAGCACACACGCTTGGGCTACTATAGTCCAATTTTCATTTCTACACAGTTTCAGTTTCATACTGAAAAATTTAAAATAGAACACATTTCCCCCACTTGAATGGCCTCCACCTCTTGGAGAAGAAGACAAACAGGCATGCTTGTCATAAATAATCCTCCGAAAGATCCAAAATTCAGAATGGCTATTAGAAGATAAATTTGGATGAGATATTACTGTCAAACTTACTCTATCTGATCTTTTTAGGACGAAGCCTGTCTCATATGGGTAGGTGGTGCACAGACACTTGTACCTCTATGTTGTAAATGCACTCCCACCTTTGGTTTTGTCACCGTGTGTTTTGAGCATAAGGGTTGCATGCGGGATGTCACCAAACACAGAGCACATGGATGTTACACACGCTTATGGAATGTGGACGGCTTTTATCCATTTCAGTAGCCTTTATGGAAATTTAGCAGGACTATTTATAGGTGACTTAAATTAGCATGGACAGAATCTTTCTGTAGTATTATTTTAAGGGAATATATAGGAGTTTGCTATTGTCATTATTGTTTACCAAGAAGTGGTAATAATTGTAAAGGCCGTGTTGTATGGCCTCTGAATATAACACCGCATTTGGAAAAAAAGAACAACAGGCCAGTTCTGATTACCATCTATTTTCATGGTGATGACCATCTATTTTCATGCTGATCATTAGTACAGCTACACGATCAGGGACTGTATTAAGGGCCTCTGCTAACATATTCTCTTCTCAGTGAGCTAAGTCACATTCTCTCAAATTATACTAGTAATTCAACTGAAACTATCAGATGAGCTCTAGGGGCAGGACTTTAGCCTGTATTGACTGCAGCACAACAGGGTCAAGAATGGGGTATCTTTATGCAAACTTTCATGCACAGATGGCAAATACAAAACAGTACTTGCTAGAAAGGGTACTTGCTAGAAAGGGCACTTACTAGAAAGGGTGCTTGCTAGTGTAGTAGGCGTGTAAAAAGCTCAGGAAAACAGCTTCCTTTATTTCTAGGAAGATGGATGAGTGACACTTCTGCTTCTGCTATAGATGGGAGTAAACTCGTGCAGGTAAACTCATGAAGGAAATGTCTCTTCTGCTTCAACACAAATTAAGCTAGTGAACATCTAAGTATTTTCTATTCCTCATAAGGCAGAAAACATTCTTGGTCTGAAGTAGGTATATAATATGGGGACATGAGTGGAAAGTCGGGAATACTGTACAGCAGACAATCATATGACTTCGTTTCATTCAAGTTCACAGCCTCTTTTTTTTTTTCTTAAATTGTGTGAATCTTACTGTATTCCAAAAGTACTTGAACATCTTATTTGTTTCTTAGCAGAAAAAAGACCTTCTGATTCATTTCAGTCTTCTATCATGATCTTTGGCCTGGAGACACTTTTGCTGGTATAGATATTTCCATACCAAAGATCATCTATTCCTTCTTGCTATCTCCTGAGAGGGCAGCATATTAGGTAGATATTTCAGAATCTTCCATGTTTATGTTTGGAGATAAAATTAATTTTGATTAGCATCTATACAGCTACTTTGTAACTGATATACAACTGATAGCACTGATATGCTGTAGGAGACAAAAACAATATACCAAACCTACTAAACTTCTACAATGCAGTGTTTTAGACTCTCTCCTAACTCTCAGGATGCTTATTTCCATCTAGCGTGTCCATCATATCCTCATGGCATCACACTTCTGAACTGCGATGGTCATTCGATGACCCTTGGTTGGAAAGCACCAAAATTCAGCGGAGGTTCACCAATCCTTGGTTATTATATGGATAAACGGGAAGCAAACCATCAAAACTGGCATGAAGTCAATTCTTCCCTTATTATCCAGACGATTTACACGGTTGGTACTTTTTAATCCTTACCTTCCTAGAACTCATTTGTAATATTTCTTTTCTTTTGGCAGAGTTCTACTTTCTTGCAGAGAAATTCTTTAAATACCTGCCGCAACAAAACTAGGCCCTTCCATTGTGTATTTTGGAGTGCTACATGCCTAAAAACTGGGGTAGATAATCAGTCCCACCCCCCGCTATGGAATTCAAAGACAAATAAGACCATTGAGACCAGGAAATTTTTGAGGAAAAATATGTGAAGCACATTTTTCACAAAGAACAATGAGCTATAAAATGCTTAATAAGCTATATTTGTTAGTGAGCAATATATCTATCACCGCTGTAATAACATGCAGAGAAGGGATAGAAGCATTTAGCTGGACAGCTTACCATGCTATCTGTAGAACTAGAGACTTAAATGACACAGAGATGGACTAAGAACAAATGTAACTATCCCTATTCTTATTCTCAAAATCTGCCTTCTGTTGGAAAGGGAAGTATATGAATAAACCGAGCATTATGCCTCATTGCTTCCTTTCCGGAGTACCAGAGCGATGATTTAGTTTTGAAATAAATTACTTCTGGTTGCACTTACAATGTGTTCAATGTTTCTTAAAAGAGAAAAATTTTGATGTGAACTGCCATGAGGGAAGATTAGGAAGATAGTATATCACAAGTAATTAATCAATCTGATGCCTGTTAAATTAAGTTAAACAATCAGATTTTATTCCCAAATAGTTCTTTAACATTATGTCCACAAGTCAAAACTTTTGCTATAAACCCCAGGACAGAAGTGTTTAGCAGATATTTGACACCGAAATAGAAAATACTGCTGCAGATGAGCTCAGGAAGAATGTTTCATACACAGACGGCAGCCGGCAATACTCAGGTGTGTGTATGCTTTTGCGTGAGTTTATAACTGGCACCTCTGACATTAGCACATGGAGCATGGATGCTGAAAAATGGAAATGGGAGGACAGGCACAAAAGGGCAATACTATGGAATACTTTCCAGATATTTTCATTTTTAATACATTTATAAACAAATGACTAATACAAATTAAGGGAAAACATTAGATGTTTTATTATTTGTATATTTAACTCTCAGTCCTGCCAGTAACTGTTTTTGTACCTGAAGGTTCATTTTCATACATTACTTTGAATGACTGGAATCTGAAATACTGGTGGGAAATAAAAGCAAGACAGCTTTTAGTGGCACAGAATATTTTATGACATACTGCAAGCAGCAAAGGCCCTGAGTTTTAAAGTACAGCACCAGGAAATCACCAAAGGTTTAACCCCCTCTGATTAAGTAATTCTATGGGAACCCTACAAAGATTCTTTCTCTTAATAAACTGGGATTTAAAACTTTTTTTTACAGGCTGAACTGTTATTCTCTCCTGTGACTCACATTATGTGGCTCTCTATATTAAGGAAATTTGGTCTAAATTGTATTAGTGCTTGACTTTTCCTAGCTTATGTTGTTTGCTTTGGTCTTCTATTTGATTCTACCCCATCATATGTTTGTTACATTTAAAAAAATAACACCAAAATCCATTTTTTACCACACATTTCCCCAGAGAATATAGTTACACTTTATTTCTTAATGAGAATCTAAAGCTGTTCAATATCTCCACTAGAAATACTACCCTCAGCTGTTTCTTTCTCTTGAGACATGATTAAATACAACTTTAGAAAAATTATGCAGAGGACTGAAGTGTAGTGTTATTGCCCTCTACAACTACCTAAAAGGAGGCTGTAGTGAGGCTGGTGCTGGTGTCTTCTCTCTAATTACTAATGACAGGACAAGGGGAAATGGCCTCAAGTTGCATCAGGGTAAGTTTAGATTGGATATTCGGGGGAAGTTCTTTACTGAACGAGTGGTGAGGCACTGGAACAGGCTGCCCAGGGAGGTGGTGGAGTCACCAACCCTGGAGGTGTTTAAAAAAAAAGTAGATCTAGCACTTGAGGCTATGGTGTAGTGGTTAGGTATGCTGGGATGAAGGTTGGACTAGATGATCTTCAGAGGTCCCTTCCAACCCCAAACATTCTGTGATTCTGTGATTCTGTAGAAGACTTTCCTATTGTGTTTAGTTTCTGGAAGGGGAAGGATGGAAGAGTTGTGTTACTATGTGGCATTCAGGATCTCAGGAAGCTCGTGCCTTATAGCTTGTCTACCTTGACCTCAGAATCGGAGTTGGTGATATGGTGATAGACACATTTGATAAATCAGGATTGATTTACCAGTGATGTTTGCAGAATATAGCATGAATTCTGGTCATCCCATCTCCAGTGTTTACTTCCTCAATTTATAGTGGTAGGTTATATTAATAGAAAGATACACACAAGCCAGAAGAAGATCTGGGAGAATTTTTCCCAGAGTTATATCGGCACATTGTAGAACTAATTGGGATGGCTTTTCCTTTAGTTTCCTGTTGTTTTCCTTTCTTCCCTGGTCAGTGCACCATGACCTCTTCAGACTGAAAACCATTTGAACTCTTGCTTAAGTGAATGGCTTACGAATAACCATTCAATAGCAATTCAAGAAGATATTTCGTGCTTAGAACACTCATACATAAATCTTTGCTAGAGGTCGATTATTGAGTAGAGTCCTGGGACCTGTGCTCAAACCTATAACAGCCTTTCATGCTGATGTATCAAATGCTGTTTTTCCTAGGGTTATGCACCTGAAACATGGAAATGCAATGTAGATCTCTGCACTATGTTTGGTTTAAGTGTAAAATCTTCAAATTAGATCCTTCCAGCACACCAGAACATCTGTAGGGTGGGATAAGTAATTAACCAATGCTTATTTTTAAGTATTTAATTTATTGAAAACATATAAATCATGGTTTTTGATATATTGAATTATTTTCTCAAAAAAAGGTAGAGGATTTGACAGAAGATGCCTTCTATGAATTCAGAGTTGCTGCTGCAAATCTGGTTGGAATAGGCCAACCTTCAGATCCCAGTGAGCATTTTAAATGTAAAGCCTGGACTATGCCAGAACCTGGTAAGTCTATTAATTCCTCATAAATTTCAATTCAACATAAACTCCTTAAAACATAGTCAACGTAACGGTCCAGCCAAACTCTGCTACAGGTCTTTTGGATATTTTCTGTCATATTACCTGCTGAGATTCCTGTTTCTTCTGATATCTATTAAAACCTACCTTCTCATTGCCACTGATGACATTGAATGTCCTGGGAAGTAGATGACCTTTACTTACCTTGCTAAATGTCTCTCACTGCCCAGATCAGCTAAGAAGCAGACTGTCTTCAGCCTTTAGGCTAGGTTTTTATTTCTGTCAGCTCTTCATCCCCAGCCCTACTAGCTCCACTTCACACTCACCACCTGTACAGCATACAGGCATCTCTGCACCAGAATTGCAATCTATTGAGGCATTTCTGGAGTTTCAGACTCCAAAATGATGGATTTTGCTCATAAATAAGACACAACAGGTACCTGTTTCTTGACACAGAGGCAGCACAGTGTAACTCACACTTTACAGCTAATGTCTCAACTAGTGTGACCTTATTCATGTGTTTCCCGAGATTGTACCTGGCTGTTACCTGAGAGGGTAGTGTTAGCCAGGTGTTAGAACAAATGTGCTAACATACAGTAGAAATGACTCTGTGCTAATACTCCAACCTGTGTTTAGGTTGTCAGTAGTTTAGCAGAGAAGATGGACCTGAAGACTGTTAATTATAGTGTTAACTCTGTAAAAAAGTGTTAATTAAGTAGTAGTATGAGTTCAAAACTTCCAGCAAAACAAGGCTGAACTTCAGTCAACCTAATGTGAGCATACAAATTTGTGCCTAAATGTTAGACGTGTTGTTAAATCAAATCCTGTTTACGACACTGAGCTTTGGTATTCAATTAAGGATCTATTTTAATACTTGTTTATGTTGTCAGGAGTTGTCTGACACCTACACACATCTGTTTCAAGCCTAAATGTTCATGTGGTTATTTTCTCAGTGAAGACAAACTATCCAACTCCTAATTCTGGTTTTGTAAAACTCTTGGAATTTAAAAAAGGTGCAATTAGCATAAGGCGGCAAGAAATTTTGGTTTTCTTTTCTATGCTGTATGTAAAAAGTAAATCTCGCCTGAAATAAGAAAAAATTCAGGAAGATCATGGAGTCATTTACTAGGAAAGACTCTCAAATGTCATTTAACTGCTTGCCCACATGCAGGACCGGCTCTACCTATCTCCTTGACAGAGGCTTGCCTAACCCATCCTTAAAGACTTCTACCTATGAGAAAGTCCAGGTTCTTCGGACAGGATCTAACCCTAATCTTACTGTGTTTACAGTTTAAAATTTTTCTAATATTCCTCAATGTTTCTTCCTGCAGTTTAAGCCTGTTTGCTTCTTGTCCTGTCAACCAAGGACATGAAGAAGAGATTATCCTTTTCCTCTTTGCAACAGATCCTCTACGTGTTTAGAGACTTCATCAACCCCCTAGCTTTCATCTTAACTTGACAAAATCCATTTCATGCAACCCTCCCCGTAGATCATGTATTCCATATTTCTAAATAACCATTTTTTTTGCTTTTTCTACTTGATTCATGTCTTTCTTGAATGGCAATGCACAAACTGGAGACATTCTTTCAAACAAAGATTTTTAAGTGCTGAGCAGAGAAATGGTATCTCCACACCTCCTACAATTACTTACCTGCTTACAAATCCCCCTTCAGGATATAGTTTACTGGTCATGACAGTGTTGGGTTGATGGTTGGACTAGACAGTCTTAGAGGTCTTTTCCAACCTTAATGATTCTATGATTCTATTCTATGATTCTATGTTTCTATTTGTCTTTAAAAAAAACCCAAAACAAATAAAACCAACACTAGAATTTTATGTTGGGTTTCAAGTTTACTTCTTTTTAATGTCCAGATTCTTTTCTGCAAAACTGCTTGTCAAAGAGTTGCTCTCTGTGTTATCTAGCTAAATTCTTCTGAGTTTGTAGATCTTACCTTTTAGATTTAATGACATTGCAAAGCTGTCTGTAACAAAATGTTTAATCTCCTAACCTTAGCTCCCTTTATGTCAATTACATTTTCTTATAATCTTAGAGTATTTAGTATAAATGCATAATTACGGGAACAAATATTTTCCTTAAAGAAAAGATCTGTGATTTATACTGTATAGTGTTTTCAAAGTGTCATTGAAATCACATAGTGTGTAAGCAAGTGAAGATTATCCTTCATTTTAAGTGATACATAAAGAAATAAAATAAAAGGCACTTTCAGGAAATGAAGAGAGTGAAATTTCCATTTTCATAATGAACAATCTGACCTTTCTACTCTTTTGCAGATTACATTGTTCTCATTAAGAAACTAGTTGAACAGAGAGCATTGTATTCTTCCTGCTTAAAAAACCCACCACAAATAGCCCCCTCATCCACCCCCAAATCACCAAACCTGTTAAAATATTTCACAAGCCTTTTTTAGAATAAGTATTTAAACAATAGTTTAGCAATAACGAGAAGAAATAACTGAGATTTAAGACTGGGAGAAAGAGGCTGACCCTCTTCCCTGACTTACTAAAGATACTGAGCATTAGTGTAATGTGACTGCAATATACTCTTCACATCAACAAACTATTCTTCCACCTTTTGATATGGAAGGGATGTTTCCTTAGAAAGGCCAAAACCTCTTGCAAGATTTCCAGCATGGGTGATGGATTCCTTGCTCAGAGCCCATAATTATTTCATCCTTCTGCAGAACTCTGGTCTTAGATGTGAGCCTCTGTGGGTTAGCAATGATAGATAATGAATTATTTTACACGATTTTTAAAAAAATGAAATGTCTGTGATCTCAGAATCCTCAGAATAGAGCATACTTTATTACACATTTTCTTCTGCTGTCTAGATTTCTAGCAGGTGCATCTGCCAGTAGAATTTTAATCATCTGTGGATATATAGACACTTAGGTTAGGATTTGTAAACAGCCCTGAGAGAAGGCTTTAGGCTCCTTGAAAACTGGAGCCTTTCTGTGAGAAATCTGGTATTTATCCTCATAAGGTCTGCAATAGGTGCTCATGTGCTTCTTTTCTGAAATGTGTTTACCCACTACGAAGAAACACTTTTCTACTGTGGCTTTTTTTTTTTTCTATATATTTGCTGACTATCATGAATTACAAATATCCTGTTCATTCATCACTGGTTAACATCATGTAGGCTGGAACAGCAATCAGGTTTAGTCGTAAGACTTTTCCTCTCGTCTTCATTTTAAATGGCGAGGTGTTTAGTAGGGAAGAGTAGTATCTTGAATTAGGCAAAACTGACAAAACTTCTTGTCTACAATTATCCACCTCACAATGAAAAATTCTTCAATCCAAAGTCCACTGGTGTTTGTGGGTTTTGGATTAATCTGAAGGGTCATGATTCCTGTATACCAACAAAAAATAAAAATCCTGATTCTAAATTATGAACTTGAGTCAGTTTCAGTGAAGGAACTTTGATGTGGGGCTGGTGAATTAAATAGTAGAAAATAAATCTCTGTTACTTGTTGGAAAATTTTAAGCTGCATGGATTTTCCACATGAATAACTTTCCCTTAAAATGGAGTTACTGAGATCTAGCTAAGAAGGTATGCTTCAGAATACTAATGTCACTCACTGCATAAAGCAGGTACTGCTGTATACAGCCATGAGGGAAAAATGACCTAAATACCACATATACCAAGTTTATTGTAAAGGATGAGATTTTTGCAAGCAAATATAGGCAAAACAAAATTTAAGTGGTGCATTTTGGCCTCTACAGGGCCAGTTTGCAAAATGTTATTGTATTGAAGTGAACTTCCAAAATGTGAAATATTTCAGGTCCTGCCTATGACCTCACGATTTGTGAAATTAGAAATACATCACTAGTTCTTCTGTGGAAAGCTCCTGTGTATGAAGGCAAAAGCCCTATTACTGGGTATTTAGTGGACTATAAGGAAGTAGATACAGAAGACTGGATCACTGCTAATGAAAAACCTACCTCAAAACGCTATTTTAAGGTAACATTTTCATTATTTAGTGTTAATTCAAAACTGAGTTCTAAAAATATACCTGATTGAGTAAAACAAAGACATGTATTTGAACTTGGGCTTCTGCTAAGATCTTCATGTAAGTAAACAAAAGAGTTTAGATTGTTTTTTAAATTAGCTTTGCTCTTTATCTTTTTCAAGGTCACTGATTTACATGAGGGTCATACCTATGTCTTCAAAGTTCGTGCAGTGAATGATGCTGGGGTGGGCAAGTCATCTGAGATATCTGAACCAGTGCTTGTCGAGGCACGACCAGGTAATGACCTGTTTTATCACCTCTGCTTCTAAAACACTAAAATACTTGGAAGTGAATTTAATCAATCTGATTTGATATTGTAGCACAGTTAAGTATTTCAAGAGTTAAGAAGCTCTTAGTCTTTAAACTTAAAGAAAAAATCATGTATACAGATGTATAGTCAAGACTTTCTGCTTTACTTACTGAAGAAAATGATAATCAGTTATTTTAGCTTTTATTCTCATTAACAAAGATTTTACTAGCTGTGAGTGAAAAGAAGTATGATAACACATTTATTAAAGCTTGAAGAGTGATAATAAAATTAATTTCCTTAAACTGTTCGTATCTTTCAGTATTCAGTTTCAATTTATAGATGTTTATCAATAACATCTATTATTTTTTGTATTCCTTTTTTGTGTAGAATAAGAATCTTGCTAGCTAGTATATGATGCTGAGTCAGCATATCACATAAACATGTTTCAAAATCTACAAGTAAGATCAGTGTCTATTAGTGAATATGGAGAAAATTTGCATGGGCTTTAGTAATATCTGAGTTGTAGCTCAAAAGAAAAAAAGCAACTGTGACATTTGTGTTGATTCCTATTTTGCAGGAACAAAAGAAATCTTTTCAGGTGTGGATGATGAGGGTAATATTTACCTGGCTTTTGAGTGCAAAGAAGCTACAGACGCATCTCATTTTTCGTGGGGTAAATCCTATGAGGAGATTGAAGATTCGGATAAGTTTAAGATTGAAACAGAGGGAAATCAGTAAGTCATGCTGGTCTATTGAACTATTAGAAGTTTAAAATATTAAAAATCTTGATAACAAGAGGAACCCTGCTAATTATATTGTTCTTTATTAAACATTTTAGTTCTAAGCTGTACTTCAAAAATCCTGATGAATCAGACCTGGGAACTTACTCTATTTCAGTTAGTGACACAGATGGGATTTCATCCAGCTTTGTTATGGATGAAGAAGGTAAGGTCCTTATCATTTCATCTTCATTTTGTCGCTTCAACTGCACTACAAAATTATCCAATAATAAAAAAAAGAACCCTACAACTCTCACATTCTATCCTATGCATTAAGAAAAAAACAAAACACAAAAAAAGACCACACAATGGGTTTTGTGTGATTACTTATTTTTCTGATTATCATAATAATCAAAGCTGAGATAACACAGTATTTTCTTTAAAAAAGGATAAAGAATATGCCCAATAAGAATTGTTTTCTTTATACTGGGACTATAATATTATTTTCAATTATCTGTTATACTTTCAGTTAAATGGCTGAAAGTTTTGCTTTCTTCACTGTTTTGTGAGACTCTTTCTCTAGTATGTCACCTCTGCTGTGTTTTGACTTTAGAGCCTTTCACATCTTATAGTGATCAGTTCCCTGATAGCTGTAAAGCCAGCATTAGATCTCTGCTTGCCAGAGAGTCTATACTGAAACAGATTTTGAGGCTCCAGCTATAGTTTCATCTCACTGAGAAGCAGAGAATTAGTGAAAACAATGTGAGAAAAAGGATGCGCTTTAAGATTTAACCACATTGGGTTAAGTTATCCTTCGGCTTAAATTTAGATTAGTTTTTCTTTAACTCACTGTAGCTATTGAGAGGTGCTGAGGTGAAAAGGCACAAAAATTACCTAGTGCTTTCCCAATCCATAGGTTGTAATTTCTATGCCCAGGTCCTTAAGCATGAAAATCCCCTTACTTACCTTCCTTCTACATTGTTAATAAAGAGATGTGGCTGAGTGTGTGTCTGACAGCAGGCAGGACTTTCATCTCAGTGCGAACCATGTCAAACCTGTCATTCAAAAAAGCTGTTAAGAAGAAATCCATGTGCAGCTACATAGAGTGTGGTTCTCCAGGACACAGACCATTTGTGTGGACTTCTAGTTTTACCAATATCTACTTCTTCTTGGGAAGCTGAACTTGTTATATTTTTAATTTTTCAGTGAATACTGTAGGAAAACACAGGCATTTGATCATGAGAACTTACCTTTGGTTTAGTTTTGAAGCATGATGCTGAAGGTCGTGTCACCATCAGTTCTACTTTCAGAGGTTTTCTTGTAGAAGAGCACTGAAAGAGTTTCCCATCCCACACTCAGCCCATGTCTTCCCTGATCATATCTGTCACTCAAAATTATACTTTTATTTGTACTCAGTCCCTGTGCAAGTGTCACATTTTGCATTTTAGCACTGAAAACCCTTATTTCACTGCCCATTTACTTCCTCAAATGCTCTAAATTCTCCTACAATTTTGCTGAATCCTCGACCATGTCATAAATCCTTTCTAATTTCCTCCTGTCTTTGCATTATCTGTAAATTTGGAATTGGCAGTAATGTTCATCTTCCAAATCTTTATTAGTAGTGAGTAAGATAAATGGGATTAATATGAAAATTGAACACAGTGATTTCTAGATTATCATGCAACCTTCATGAGGATGTAGGGCATTGAATAGAACTTTCTGCACCTTTTTCAGACTACCATGCACTCAATCTAGTCTCCTGCCACAGTAAAACAAGATTTTCAGGTACAGTGTCAGAAAGGAAGTCAGCAGATAAAGGAGCCTCATACAGTACTTAGAAGCTATTTTCTCTCATCTTTCATTTAAATCCCATAGAGGATTTAAGGGAGCCTTCATCTCTTGTTTAGATTCTTTTGCATAAGAGTGTGCATGGAAATGCATGAAATAAGAACACTCTCTAAATCCATGTATCAGATTTTTAGGTTTCTTAAATCTTATTTTTCAGTCATTTTCTGAAGAAAGTTGTATATATTTTGCATAAAAGACTTAAGGAGATTTTCTGCTCATGCTGATGTGTACCTTCTTTGACATTAAGTTTCTGACTGTATTTTTCAGAATAAATTAAAACAAGCATTTTTCTTAATTTCAGAATTTGAACGTTTGATGGCATTAAGCAATGAAATAAAGAATCCAAGTAAGTGGAAGATCTGAATCTATTTGATACTTTTAGAGGAAATATAATTACATACTAATGACTGGAGTTTCAGAAAGGTTCTTCCTGAAACAAAAGCAATTTCATTCTTCATGGAACAACTTGCTTCCTTACCTTTCTATTTAGAAGAATATTAGTTTGCATTGAATCAAATTGTCATTGCCTAAAAGTCTTCTGAAGTTTGACTTTGACAATAGACTATAGGCTGCTACTAGCTGATTCCTTAAACAATGTGCAAATTATAAGCTGTAAATTCTTTTCTTCTTTTGAGAAATTAATTTAGAAATCAGGCAAAGACTGCATTAGCCATATCTTCCCTACATTAAAATTTATTCTATATCCAGCATTCCATAAATAATAGGGAGATACTAATATTTTACTATAGTAATCCTTTTTTTCATAAATGTTCATGCATTACTGACTTTTGATTGCTTTTCTTTTTGCAGCAATACCTCTGAAATCAGAATTAGCTTATGAGATTCTTGAGAAAGGAGAAGTTCGTTTCTGGATTCAGGCTGAAAGCTTATCACCAGATTCTACCTTCAGATTTGTTATTAATGATAAAGAAGTTGAAAATAGTGATGTAAGTACATATTGAGTACTTTATACATGTATGTGATTTTGTTTAATAAATCTTTATATATTAATGAGTATTCTATTTTTATAATTGCTTAAAACCAAGTTAATATGGTCTGATAATATCTGAAAAGAATACTAATCTTTAACTTGAATCTTTTTTTTGGTATAGAATTTCTGTTGCAGAGTGAGCCTATTCATACTGAAAAAGAAGAGAGCAAAGTTTAACCCTCAGAATTCCATATTAATTTTGGGTAGCTAGACAACCAACAAAATTAGACACAGACCAGTATTAAACATATCAGATTAAAAGCAATGTATGAATATTTTAGGAAAACAGCTTGAGACAAAAAAGCTTCTTCAAGTACCATTTTGAACTGCAAACCAGCAAGCTGTGCTGTTCCCAGAGACCCTCTACGGCTGCTTCTACTAGTTTTACATATAATGTGGGAGACATTTGACAGATATAAAACTTTTAGATGGTATCACTTTATTTCTTTTTTTCTTAAATTTTAGCCTAGACCCTAAATGGACATTAAATGGCTACATGAAGATATAAGGGCAGGCCACCAGCTTCACACATTTTTATAGATCTAGAAAGACCTTTCATAGAAAAGGACATTGGCAATTTCTTTTTTCTGTGAGAAATCCACCCCCTGTGAAGCTATTTGAAAGGTGCACTTTATTCCTGACAAATACAAAGCCTGATTTTGCCCAGAGAAGCTTATCGGTAATTTTATACCATAGAAAAGCAAAGATCATTTACTTTAATTACATATTGGCAAGTGGAAGAAGTGTTTCTGAGTAAAATACTTTCCTGTTTTTCTTACTATAAGAAGTAATAAACTACAGCACTGAAAACCTGAATATTAGTGACCAGGATGTATTGAAATCACAATCAATATTACATCTTGGCAAAGTTAGTGGAACAGAATAAGCTATTTTTAGCTTGCGTATGTTTTGGAAGTGTTGACATCAGAGAGAGTCTTGAAGTGGAGCTGCATTATTTCACCTCTTTAATTAGTAACCCACAGGTGACATTTACGTTTGGAGACGGATGATATTTTTGTGGAAAGTCACATAAAAGCCTAGTATTTATGGCTCCCATAAAATCATTGAACTTCATCTCGCTGCATAATGGCAATAGTTAGAAGCCTAATTACACTCTAAAACCTGTCTGGAGACTGGGCTGCAGTCACTGAACACATTCAATGGACCGTTATGCTGGTGAATTGTAGTTTGATTCTTGACATTGGCTGAAGTGATAAATTTTTCCTTCTATGTCCTAACAGGGAATGGTTTTGGTAAGATTTCAAAATAATCTGAGAATGAAATGAACTGAGCCCAATTTAATCAGCTGTCATTTAAATCTTTTGATATTTTCCCCTTTACCCAAACACAAGAAATATATATAAAAAAATGAAATGTTATAAAGTATCAGATTAAATTGTAAATCTTGCTCTTTGTCTACTTCTGACAATTCTCAATTTAACATTCTCCCTGAGAACTCAAGAAATAAATGCAAGTGTTGTCCTTAGCCTCTGTGGACGAGAATGTAAACAAGAATTTGATTTTGCACTTTTTTATAGTTTGGTGAATTTTAAAACTTCTCTTTTTAACTTACCTGTCCTATCTCCTCAACTCGTACAGATGAACTCTCTTACATCTCATATGTATGAGATGAACTCATACATATGGGGGGCCAGTTAGCTCACTCGGTTAGAGCACGGTGCTGATAACACCAAGGTCGTGGATTTGATCCCCATTCGGTCCCCATGTGTTGCCTGATCTAGTTGAGAGGAGTCCCTGCCCATGACAGGGAGGTTGGATTAAATGATCTCTAAGGTCACTTCCAGCCTAGGCCATTCTATGATTCTATGATAAGCATTTTTTCTACTTAATTGCCTGATTAATTATGTCTTGTCTTATTTTTTGACATTATATCTTTCTTTGAAATATATATGGGAAAGTGCATATCCAAATTAATAATTTTCCATTTTCCCATATATGGAAAAGTGCATACCCATAAATTATATGAGCATTTCCCCTATTATTTTATATAAATGTTATACCTCAGTCTCCCTCTAAGTAATTCATTTAATAAATTGTTATCCTAATCATTCTGTTGCCTACTTCTTTGTTAATTTCATTATCTTTTATCTTTCTTCATTCTCAGTTACTCCATTAAGGTTTAAACTAGTATTATTTGTGCATTTGAAAGTACCAGTAATGAATGCTAAAGACCTTTACCATGTCTACGCTATTGTTCTAAGCTTGTTGTCTGTACAACAGTGAATCTGTTTTTGAGGCTGGCCAGGACATATCTCTCAAAGGGGATATATCTGTGGGGTCACTCCTGCAAATCTTGGATCAGTACTTAAAGGTTCTTCCACTTAAGGAGGTCATCCAAGAGAGTTTAACAAGTGGCAGTTTTACTATCTATTTTTTCTTTCCTTCTTTCTTTTCCCTTCCCAAATGTTATCTACCTGTGGTAGATGAAAATCAAAACATTCCATTTACAAGGTGTCATGTCTTTTTTTAACAGTGGCAGGGTCTTCAATGATTTACTGCATAAAACTTCTAGATGGTGACATTTACTTTTCTGTCTCATCATGAATGGAACAGCTAGTGCATGATATGCATAATATCTTTGGCCACAGCAGTTACTGGAAGGTGTTTACTGAGCAACTTCTATGGATTACATTTACACTGCTGGAGAAATTTGTTAGTTAAGATTCAAACAACATCACTGTTAGCAGGACACGCAATGCTCATGGTTGTTACTTCCTGGATGAAAGAGGATACCACTTAGTGAAAGGTGGTTGTATCTAAAAGAGTGCCTGCAAATTCATAACACATATTTCACAAGTATTGTCCAATATTTGCCTGCAATTTTCTGTTTCCTTGACAATGTCTGCCAATGCTTTATCTTTCTGGAATATTTAATAGAAAGCAAACACAAAAAGGACACAAACAATGAAAAGCATATTTAACTTTGAATTCAGGCTAACATTTGGTGTTTTGGGTATTCTGCAAGCACTTTAGTAGGTAACTAGATGTTTTGACAGACTTGTAATTCTATTTTGCTGGACTTGGTTGATCATTTTAGTTCCCAAAAGCTTTGTTTATTTTGCACAAGTTACTGTTCTCATGGTCTTGCACTTTAGTTTTCTTTGAAAAGAATACCTAGTGTCAGCTGATCTTATCATTATACCCCTACAAAATAAACTTTACTAGTGAGAAAATGAGATACAGTATTGAGCTGCCACATATGTCTCAGGGATACTTACTAGTGATGACTTTTTTGTTAGGATGGATTTATCTGGAGATCCATGTTTGTGTCTACAAACATATTACTTCCACCTGTTTCAGTAGTCTACTAGGATTGGTGCTTCAGGCAAGCAAAACCCCTTGTTGAACTGGAAGCTGTAATGCAATCAAAGATTGGCTATGTAGGCTCTTCTTCAAGGCTATGTAAGCTCTTCTTCAAACACTCATAAAGCTATGAAGTATTATTTTTAAATCCAAACCAGGTGTATTATGATGACTTGAAGATTCCAAATGCAGCTGCATACAGGGGTTTCTGTTACCACTGGGATCTTGTAAATATAAGCGCAGCCCTGCTTCCATAGTTTACAATTAAAAGGACATGAAAAAGATTGAGTGCGGAGGTAGAGATATAAAACATGATTAATTTGATAAGGAATTATAAGTAATTTACACTATACTAAAGGTATTACTTGTTTATTTCAGAGGCATAAACTAAATTGTGACCGTGCAAATGGCATTATAGAAATGGTGATGGAAAAATTTACAATTGACAATGAAGGTACCTACACAGTGCAGATTCAAGATGGAAAAGCCAAGAATCAGTCTTCATTAGTTCTCATTGGAGATGGTATGTTCACTGAAACGTTGAAACTTTGACACCAATGAAGAAATGAACTTCAATTATTCTTTGAGTACATTTGTGACTAACTCATTTTTCATTCACCTCTTCTAAAATTTAGCATTCAAGGCAGTATTGGCTGAGTCTGAGCTCCAACGAAAAGAATATCTCAGGAAGCAAGGTAAGACAGAGTAGACCAGTTTCTTTTAGGCCCAGTTTAATTGTGCATTCCTTGTGAATATTAAGTACTTCCAACTTCCATTGATTTCATTAAAGGATGTATCTTTCACAGTTTGAGGAGACACTGAACAGTTGGTGGATCTTATTTTCCAACATTGTCATATGATACATGCAAGTTGTGACAGAACTTTCACTAAGTAGAGAAATAGAGTGGGACTCCTTACAAGAGGTTAAGTGAGAATTAAGTGAGAATTACTATTGGGTACCTAATTCAGCATTCTATTCCTATGGAATCCTTAAAATACTGAGTTTGAACTCTAGTTTGTAATTTTCACTTGGCAAGCACATGGCTTTTAAAATGAAAGTAACAATAATAATTTAAAACATTTATTCTTGGGTGAGATTCTCTAAATAAACAATATGATTTTATTATTTTCTATTCTTTTTTGAGGGGAGATTTTTTAAAATATACATGTAGGAAAGAAATTATACCACTTACACCATAAATCCACAAGATCTTTCAGTTCTCAATGATTTAAGTGAACGTCTGGGACTTCTCAGGTCTGGATATTGCAATTACAGGTCCTGACCCTGAGGACACCAAAACATACACATTTACTGACATGAATAGCCATAATAACTTAAAAACATCTATGTGTTTGAGTAAATTTACTTAAGTATATATATATTTGCAGGACTGGAAACTCAGTAAAAAAAGTATTTCCTATTCTACTTGTAATGTTTAATGCATTTTTTTAAAACATAATTTGGAAAAATAATGTCAGGCATGGGATTTTCACTTTGAACAAGTAAGTGGGTGCTTGGATACATTTGTTAATTCTTCAGTTCCCTTTGCATTAAATTCATTGCTGGTACACTTGTTTGTAGTTACCCTGTTTCTTTTCTGTGCTTAGTTGGCCACTGGGCATAAAGATATTTAGGGAATTGATTTGTCTGACTGACTGTCTTACATTTGGGAGTACTACATGATTTACCATACAGAGATGAGCCCCACGTATCTAAGCTGTACAGTAGACACCCAGATCAAGATGATAAAAACTTACTGCAGGATTTTCCTTTTAGTGCATGGGTAGTCCAGGAGTTCCCTCTCATCATTCTGGTGTAAGGGTGTTATAATTGCCATCCTTCTTCTTTCTTTGATTGCATCTTCATTCTACAACATATGCTTTAAGAGAATTTTGTTCCTTAGGTCCTCACTTCTCAGAATTTTTGCATTGGGACATTACAGAGGAATGTGAAGTTTTACTTGTTTGTAAGGTGAGGAAAAATACTTGCAATATTTTTTTAGAATGTGTTGATTAAAAATTGAGGTAGAAAGATGTGAGGAAAGATTTTGATATTTTTAAAATTACAAGTTTCATATGAAGACTTTTAAATATTATCTAGAAATATTTTAAATCAAAGTATCTGACTTAGTATTCTTCAGCAGAAGTCTTCATTAAAACAACTAAGAAAAATTACAGGACATTTCTAAATGTGTTAGGGGATCTAATACTTTATAATGAGTGTGAGTTTAAGAAAAATATTAATCTCTTAATGATTCTTCTTCCTTCCTCTAAAAAAATAACCACAAAAAGCCATAGTTCAAATTCTTTCCTGAACATTTTTGGATTTGGAAGTTCCTCTAATAAAGTGTCTGTTACTCGATCAATTCTAGCCAAACATGCAAAAAAGGCTTCTAGAATTAAAGCTATAAAACATGATTTTTATTATATTTGGCTAATGACTTTTGAATCTTAACTAATGCTAATGTGCATGGAATCCAGGGTAACTTCTGCTATTAACATCTTTATATGCCATTCTAAACAGATATACTTTCATTTTTGTTGCTTTTCCAGAGTGACTAATTAGAAGTCTGAATAACTAAGTTAATTGAATTCAATAGGCATCAAACTCTTCTCCACTGCTTTTTCCTATAATATAGACTCTTTTGTATTAATTTGCTCCATTTCTTTTGAATAAGCTTTTGGCTTTTAATTAGACTAATTTGAATCATTCATTATGAGCAATTTACATGCACATTTGTGGGATTTTTTTCCTTAATTTTTTTTTCTGCTCACTAATTAGGAGACCTTTAACTCTGACTTACTCCCAGCAGAACTGACCTGGGTGGTGAAGCTGCCGTTCTGTGTGCCCTCATTTTAGGGCTCAGCACTCATTAGCTAAGGTGGTACCTTTGTTGGTACTGAGCTCCAGAGCTGGAGTACTTTATAATCTCAACATGCATTTGCCTCAGGCATGAACCCTGCTTATCCTTTCATTCACATGGGGAATTAAATGTTGCTGAACCAGTTATACTAGTGTTAATTCTCTACAAATTAATCTGAAATTATCCTTCTTTTCTTTGACTGTCAAGCCTGTTTATACCACTGAAACCGTGGAAGGCTGGGCGTCTGATTATATGCTTTCACCAGCATGCTTTTTGTTCTTAAGGTCAGAACATTTTATGTAAATGAAATCCAGGATGTGGGCTGTTTGCACACTCATCATTTTAACTATGCCATTGACCTCATAATGTTTGTTACTGTTAGTATGTGACTGGCCATTAGGTTCAAACAGTACTGTTGTTTATGCCTGTTTTACCGGTATTTGTACATCGGAAGGTCTTGAATAATAAAGCCAGAATTTGTCCTACAAACTTTGGATATCTGACGTTCAAATTAGAAGTGTGGCTGCCCTGGGCTATTTCTGTGATGATAAAAACCTCCAAGGAGCAATCTCTACCTCCCCAGGCCATTATCACAGCACTTGGCCCAGGGCTCTTCTAAGCAACATTTAGCACTTATGTGCAAAAATAATTATTATGGGTTCTTTTGCCTCTTGAAAGAGCCTGGAATAGTGTGAAGGAAGTACCTGTCAGACAGAGCTTTTTGCCTTGGCTTTCTTAAGGGCCATGGCACGAAATAGGGGAGTTAGGAAATCAAGCCAGCTAGAAACTTGTGCAGGGCAGAGGACTGACTGCATGATCCAGGTCCATAACAGCAAGAATAAACAAATGTGGATTGTGTTATAAAAAAGTATATCGAAATTAATATATGTTATCTCATGTACCACTTATTTTCTGTGTGGTTGTACCTGACTGAATTTGATTCTGAAATAGCTGGGATTGCTGACCTTGATTTTAGTATTGTAGACCATGCTGATTTGTCCACGTGAATGATAATTTAATGATGTTTACCTTTTATTGTGTGTTTATTTTCCTTCATACATCAGCATCTACTATCATTTTTCTTCAAGCATTTTTAAATTTCAGAAGATTCAGAAGCTACCTGCTCTTGCATAAATCTGATACTTATTTGTACTGTGTCTGTTAAAAGCAAGATTTTGGGTGTGTGGCTAAACAGCAAAAAAGGTAACTTTTCATAGTAAATGTCAACATGAAATAACTTGGGCACTGCAAATTACATGTGTCCAAAACTCAGTCTATTTTTTATCAGACTGAGCACTAACAATCTTTGATGAAAAATTGTTGAAAAGCGTTAAAGGCTTGTTCCTTCAGGCTTTGTTCAAATAAAATTGCCACTCATGTCACATGCCTACAGGAACAGCCACTTTATAGTTACTGGTAAATGTAAAACGATGCTCACTTTTCTCACGCAGGGCATTGTGATCTCAAATACACTGTCGGAGATCCATAGCAACCACATTGGTTATGAAACAGCAGTATACGTGATTAATTTGAACAGGTTTTATAGATGTGTCCAGGAATCAGTACAGGAGGCCCTCCTATTTGCCTAGTCACATCTGTAGAGCAGTTCATCTAGAGAAAGACTTCTCTAATGTGAAAGGGTTAGAAATTGGTGCATGTATTTTCCTCCAAGCAAGCCACTTGAAAACTATTGCAGATCTGTGTTAACTTCTGGGCTGCCCTCTATCCATTTGCTCAGTTCTTTTTTTAAGGAGGCTTTTTAAAGCAACTGCCTGGGGACTAAGGAATATCCTGCCAGCTCTGTCCTTCTAATAAAGACACACTGACCAGAAATTCAGACTGCACATGCAAATACTGTTGCATCTTTGTGATTTTTAGAAGTGATAGTGATGTCAAGTAAGCCATACTGTTTCTGAAAGGGAGAAAAATAAAATCTGTTGTCAGGGTTTCTAAAAAGACTTTCAGCTTCTTTAAATTCACAATTTGAGGTAATTCATCTGGTAATATTTTAAGCATCACCAATACACAATTTATATTTCAAAATTATAGCAATACTTGAGGTATAGCTGTAGTGTCTTTATGCCTTGTTTAGATGAGCTGCTGCTACTACAGCAATATTCTGGCTTTTAAGCAACTTCTCTGCATTTGTACTAACCTTGTTAAGCCCCTTTGTGTTGGGGGAGACAGCAAGTTGCAGGATTCCTCAAGTCTTTGTACTTCCCATAGGGCACAATATAGAAGGAAAAAAGGATTTCCAGTGCAGCTCACAATTTTGAAGTCTCAAATGCTTTCAGAATAGTAATTTCAGTTGCTCTCTGCAGTTTAGCTCTGAAAGGCATTGCTTAGGTAGTTAGGATAAACCTACAAATTGGCCAAAGACTCTCTAAGATAGAGTCTAAATTCTGTGCTATAGCTCTCTGGAGACACACAGCAAACACAAAAAGATAAAAGAAAACTCAGCAGCTCTGATTTCAAAGATACTTCTTACAGATATTGCTACACAGACTACCACCACCTAGCAAGGGTGTGAAACCCTTAAGGGAAGAGATTGACAGGAATT
>NW_009698365.1:80708-117395 GCF_000703405.1 Apaloderma vittatum
AGGAATGCCTCTGAAGCTGTAAGCTGTATACTTCTGACCACTTCCGTGCTGCGAATAAATACCATAAGACTAAGACATGCATAGTAGAACTTTGTTGAAATTGGTTACTTAACTTTATTTGACACATATTGTAAAAAAAACCCCCAGCTTCTTATGTTGAAGGTACCTCTGTGACTATCTCCAGTACAATACCTCTCTTCAGGCCTTAGTCAGGCTTATGCATGTTTTCTGTTGTACAGGTGGCAAACACAAAGAAGGAGACTGTTTTCAAGTGGTATAAGGATGGTTCTGGAATTGATGTTGATGAGGTGCCTGATCTGCAGAAGGAAGAATGTCAGCTCTGTATCCCCAGGGTATGGTATCATCTACTGTTTAGAAATGACAGCTTCTCCTTGATACGCTATAGATTTGCCAGGCAGAGCACTAAACCAGATATCAGGATTTCTGTGAAACTTTTTAAGGAAAAGTATATTTTCTACCTTAAATTAGCTGCTGAGTAACTAATGCTAGTAAAAGTATATTTTTGTTATCAACTCATGTTCACACTTAAGTTGCTTTAGTGTTCTTAGGTGAATGCTATCTTGTTCTTTCTTATTG
This sequence comes from Apaloderma vittatum, assembly GCF_000703405.1. Lineage (NCBI taxonomy): Eukaryota > Metazoa > Chordata > Aves > Trogoniformes > Trogonidae > Apaloderma > Apaloderma vittatum. Next base: position 81,306 of record NW_009698365.1, read on the forward strand.
CTCCTTAATTTTTGAGTTTGTTCAAGCACCTCATTTCTCACAGTGTTTCAGTGTTATTGCCTAAAATGAATAAGTTTGAGGTATATAGCTTTTTAAGATTTATCTTTATGCAAACAGGATAACCTAACCTATGTCTGAAGCCTTAGCTTTCATAGTTGCTCCCTTTGTCAAGTGCCAAAAGCTCCTTGGATTGAGTTTTCTGCTTTCAGCATAATGTAGATTCCATTTAATTACTTATTTAATTTTTTGGTTCCATAGTCTTCTAACTTCCTTCCTTCATTTCACTTGCAAGAGGATACTTACTTTCCAGTGACTTCAGTAGACTTATTCTTGGGAGGGCGGTTTTTGCTTGTCTTGAATTGCTCTTGTTACTTGTCATTAAATTGTAGGATTCTTCTACTATTATTTACTTATTTGTAAGCTTGTATAAGCCTAAGACTCAATTAAATAACCTCCAATCTATGTGAAAATATTTATACATTTTCTTTCAGGTTTTAAAATAAATTGAAATAAAACCACCCAAAACAAACCCCTTGCTGCAGTATCACTGTGTTAGGTTTTAGAATGTAAAATCTCTATGGGTAATGAATTCATTATTTAGCTATATTATTATTGTTAGCTATATATTCATTATTATAGTTGTAATTTGACTACAGTTGCATCTTGAAAAATCTACTGAGTTGATATTTGACACTTAAAGGATATAGATCTGTTATTATGCTTGACATTGTTTGATTCACAAAAGTAATAATTTTTAAGAAAAGTTTGAAGTTTGTGGGTGTTGAAGTTACCCTCTGTTACATCTTACTACACTCTCTGTAATTTCTACTGACCAGGATCAATCCTGTTTGCCTTTTTGGAACAAGAAAATAAAATGGTTTCTCAAGGGAATTGAACTGAAATTTTTAAGCTTAAGAACAAACTACAGCTCCATAAAAAAGCATGCGTAAGCCACTCATAGTTTCCATCTCATCTGTGGTAAGATTATTTAACCAGAATGCAGTACAACGTATATTTTTGATTTAGAAAATCATACAGAGGTTGAGCAAATATTGTATTTTTTATCAATTTTGTCAGTAAACATCTTGTGTTTTCCTTGTAGCTATCTCGAAAAGATGAAGGAGTTTATAAGGCTACGCTATCAGATGATAGAGGTCATGATGTATCTTCTCTTGAATTATCAGGAAAAGGTAACATTTGGTTTACTATAATGAAATAATTATCTCCACGTGTTCTCAAGAAGTATCAGAGATCTAACCTTGCAAATATCAAGTTAACAAATGTTTTTGGAGTCCTTTGCATTTCAATTCTCTTCCTGTGTTGTGGAGACCTGAACTGCAGAACACCAGTTTAGGAAAGGCAGTGCTGGGCATTGTAATGATTATTCTCTAGCACTCTGACAGTCAAGAACTGAAAAGTTTTTATGCAAGATCTTTTGCAGAGAGCTCTCTCTCTCTCAAATTTATTAACAAACAACCCTAAAGCACTGAAACGTTGAATTTATTGGTGTGGGTCAGTCAGTGGGGACTGAGTTTTTTTGCCCATAAAACTGTAAAGCTGTTTTGTGGGTAAAGCCCCATAGGCAGCTCACAGGTTGAGATAAAGACAGTTTAAAAGGTAAATAGTTGTGCACACAGGCAAAGAAAAATAAGGAATTAATGCACCACTTCCCATCAGCAGGCAGGTGTTCAACCATCTCTAGGAAAGCAGGGGCTCCATCATGCGTAATGGTGCCTTCCGTATCATTTATGTCATGCTCAGGTCCCACACTATCCAACGCATCATTAACTACCTCCTCCCTTCCTGTCATTTGATATATACACAGACAGTCTGTGGATTTTCAGACAAGGGATATCCTGTCCACTGGAATAAACAAAAGGTACAGTAGTTCTCCATCTTATGGTCAGGGGTCCTTCCAGATTGCAGAGACTATTCTTTAGGAACAGCGAGACCGTTCTGTAAATGTACAGTGAAATGCCTGTTTAGAGAATTCACAATGTCTAATTCTGAGGGTCCAGAATGCTTTGAAATTGTCAACCAGCAAAACTACAAGAACTGCAGCATTAAACCGAACAGTGGACCTCCTAAATGATGGAGTTAGCTTTGAAACATAAAGGATAAACAGAGAAGTTTAGCATGAATGAGGCCCTGGAAGACTCTGTATTGTATGGGGCAGGCTAGTTAAAGCTCAAAATGCACTGGCATTCAGATGAAGAGATAGGAGAATCTAGTCTGAAATGCACTGATCATAGTAGATATTTAGACAAGGTTTCATATCTGATCAGATATCACAGTGAGCAACTGTAATTCTAAATTTGTTCCATAAAAAAAGAAGTTAGTTTACTTCTGAGTCTATAGCAAAGACTAATCTGTTGCCAACATAAATGATTTTTACTCAGTTTTGGTAGACAGAACATTCCTGGGCTTCTTTGCTTAAGTCCCAACAGCTAGGCTAAAATGAACCTGGATCTGTCCCACCTGCATGTACACGTTTGGCCCAAATAATGAATATTTTTTGCTGGGTCCTAATAGAGTGAGAAAGACATATTCAGAAATTAACTCAGTTTACCAAAGATCTTACTATTTTTTTCAGCAGGTTGGGGAAGTACCTGAAATAAGAGGAAAAAATGGATATGAGAATGAGTTCTTAATCTGTGGTTTTCCTCAGAAGGCTGTATCATCTCTTGATAATGTCTCAGGCATTTTTCTTCTGCATAAATTCTGACCATTTTTCTTTCAGAAATAACATCTGATACAGAGAGTGTAGGTAATATAACTCCATTTTCCCAGACACCTGTAATGTAAAGTATATATAATATGCAATTCATATCCTCATATCAATATGCCAGTTGAAGCATACTGGAATATGAAGAGGGTTATGGAATTGAATTATGATTTATTTTAACAGAGACAAAAAATGTGCAGATACAAATCAATACAGAACAAATATACAAGTAGTATTTTCTGAACTTCGTGCATTTCGCCGTCTTTCCTATTCATAAAAAATTCTTCAGCCTTGAATATGCTTTCTTCAGTCTTGAATATGCTTTCTTCAGATTATGGTGCTTCTTTATTTCTTTCCATGTTACACAGTGACTCTGCATAGGATTCTTCTGCTATGAAAGAACTTTTTGCTCTTCTGCCCTTGTCTCCAGGGTTCTTCTCTTTTGCAAAGCCATCAGTTCTGTGATATTTCAAAAGCTTCATATGATACCTGGTTTCTTTCACTTGCTGTTGCAGGGGTTTACATTTGTCAAATGATATCCTACAGGGAGCAGGTGAAAACTGTTTTCACCTAGAATGCGATAATTTCTCTTCCTCCTGCACTCTCCTTTGAAATTATCCAATTTTAATGACCTTTTATTGCTTCTGGCCTGAGGGATACACAGACAAAATTTGACAGCAGGCTACACTCCACACATAGCAGAGATACTGAGTGGCACAGCACAGAATTCATATGCTGTACACAGACAGTCTGCAATTTTTCCTATACACCTGTTGAAATTTTCATGTTTTTCTTTGCCTAAGAATGTGAAGATTTCCCATATTTCTTTAATTAAACTGAACGTAACAATGCAATATTCTGATTGAATTTTGATGGAACATTTTCTTTCTTTTTTTTTTTTCTGTAGTGTATGATGATGTAATTCTGGCATTGAGCGGAGCCAGTGGTAAGTACATGCTATCTTGGATTTTCAAGTAGGTTTTTTATGTTAAAAGTCATCTGAGCCTGAGGCAGACAATTTTTATTTTAAGTGGGAAATCTCTGAGAGTCATGATGTTTATATTATTATAGACACGTTATTAGGTTTCTGAATAGTCAGTTGACCTTCCTTATTGACACTATTAGAAGGGAACAAAGTATTATTCCACCTGGCTTATTTGGTTTAGATACTGTCACAACGTTGTAGCAATAATTTTCTTCCCACTTCACCTTAGTAGGTGAACTTTGATACAGAGAGGACAAGATTCTGATCCTGCTCCCAGTTAGAAGTTGCGAAACATTACACTGAAAGAACAGGGGATGCACAAGAATAAATCTTCCATGTGGTTGGAATCATGACTCTACTGTTTCACAGCAATTACATGACATTATTTCACATTGGATCTTGCTAGTCATAGTGCTTTTATGTGACAGCAAAGCCATAAACTCAGAGTGAACTTTCACAGCAGATCTCCTTTGAGAGACATGAACAATTGTCTTGACAGCACAAATAGTCCTTCTGACTGTTTGCTGTTCATTCTACTATCATGTTTGATCTGCATATGTTCTGTTTTACATAGGTAAGTCAGCCTCTCCATTGAAGATCCTTTGTACTGAGGAAGGAATAAGGCTTCAATGTTTTTTGAAGTACTACAATGAAGAAATGAAAGTCAACTGGTCTTACAGGTAGATGAGTATATTTTTCAGTTTTATTTGAGAAAAAACGCCATCTTGATGTTTTACTATCTACTGTTCTGTGGCATTCATTTAAAAACTGGACCACATGAATGAATTTCTCTTTCCAGCACTTCATATTCTTTTTTCACATAGATAGTACATACAAGAAGAGAAAAATTAACAGACTTGTCCAACACCTATCAGGAGGGCTGCAACATCCAGGAAAAATAATCTGCAGTATTCCACCTTCTTACTGAACTCAAGTCTCTTTGTCTTCCACTATATTATCTGCTTGGTTCAAAGACAGAAAAGTATTCAAGCATAGTTTCCCATTCAGGGCTGCCCCTTTCTTTAGATGGATGAAATTCTCTTCTAGAATTAGGCGAATACCAAGGATATGCTCTCACAGTTTAGTAAAAGCCTGTATTAAGAAAGGAATTTGTTGCTTTTTCCAAACTGATTCAGTTTTAAATAAACCAAAATATTAATTCTGTTTCACTTCTCTGAAAAGATCCTTGATAGGGCACAACATACTTTGATAATAGCACTTCAAACTGAGGATATGACCAGAAATGAACTTGAAAGTTCCCAATAGTTTTCTACCCTCATGTTATATTAATCTTTGGCTTTGTAGGCACTCTATTTAATCTGTATATATACAGTTAAATGGATGTTCAGATGGTTTGCTGCATTGGGCCCTCGTTTGTTTGAAACCGCAGGTAAGGTTTGGAAGGATTTTAAAACTCTGGGTGGTTTCAACTTTCACATTCCTCGATGGCCTACAAAGACAACACACAGTGAACTGGTCTGACTTGGACACAAGAGGCTAGTTTATCAGCATGTTGTTCTAGTTTCGCAATGCTGTTCAGCCTTTGATTTCTATGAAGGCAGGAACACAAGAGAAGTGTGAGTGACCATCACCTTCAGGCAGCTCAAGAATGCTTCAGCAAGTTGCTTGCGCAACTGTACTCATAACTCAGTCTTTGTAGTCAGTAAATTGAGCTCAGTAAGTTATTTCAGTAAATGTGATAGTAATATGATGGAAACCTAGACAGGCTGGAGAGTTGGCGAGCAAAAATTTTATGAAATAAAACAAAGACTAGTGTAGAGTCTTGCACCTGGGAAAGAACAACCCCATGTACAAGTATAGCTTGGTGACTGACCTGCTGGAGAGCAGCATAGGGGAAAGAGACCTGGGGATTCTGGTGGACAGCAGGATGACCATGAGCCAGCAATGTGCCCTCGTGGCCAAGAAGGCCAATGGCATCCTGGGGTGTATTAGAAGGGGAGTAGCGAGTAGGTCGAGAGAGGTCCTCCTGCCCCTCTACTCTGCCCTGGGGAGGCCACATCTGGAGTAGTGTGTCCAGTTCTGGGCCCCTCAGCTCAAGAGAGACAGGGAACTGCTTGAGAGAGTCCAGCACAGAGGAACTAAGATAATGAAGAGAGTGGAACATCTCCCTTATGAGGAAAGGCTGAAGGAGCTGGGTCTCTTTAGCTTGGAGAAGAGGAGGCTGAGGGGTGACCTCATTCATATTTATAAATATGTAAAGGGTGAGTGTCAGGAGGACAGAGCCAGGCTCTTTTCAGTCATATCCAATGACAGGACAAGGGGCAGTGGATCCAAGACGGAGCATAAAAGGTTCCACAAAAATACTAGGAAAATATTTTTGACTGTGAGGGTAACAGAGCACTGAAACAGGCTGCCCAGGGAGGTTGTGGAGTCTCCTTCTCTGGAGACATTCAAAACCTGCCTGGATGTGTTCTGTGTGACCTACTCTAGGAGATCCTGCTTTGCAGGGGGGTTGGATTGGATGATCTTCTGAGGTCCCTTCCAACCCCTGACATTCTGTGATTCTGAGATTCTCTGATTCTGTGAAAGGAAATCTTATTGCCTCTATGTTTTACTGTATTTGCTTGAGTTTTAAAAGTGATAGTCCATTCCACCATTCATTTCACGGAAATATGAAACTAGAGAATGCTACATGGCTACTACAGAAATATCAGTGTGCATTTATATTTACATATAGACACCTCCTCCAAATATTTCAGGTTTTATAATGTCTCACATGCTGATTGTCTTGAAGATCATTGAAGACAGATTTTGAAAAAATAAAATTTCATTTCTCCCATGAATACAATGATTATAAGCCAGAGTCGTTAAACCTAAAATAGACTAAGACCAATCAAACAACCTCACCCAGCCTTTCCAAAGCTCCCTGCTCTTTTAAATGTGGTTCTAGCAATTTTTTCCTTGGAAAACACGAAAAATGAGAGACTAGACAATCCATATTTTTTTTTACTATTTTACTACTGTCTGCACATCATGAAATATGCCATGTAAATTTGTATCTGGCTTTGAATTATCCACTGTGCTGCACAGCAGGGAACATAATACAAGTCCTAAAGCTAGCATGCATCATCCACTCATGGCACAGTGGGGAATATTATATGTGGTATTTTCTAATATGTAGTAGTTTCTGCCTGGGTATCTAATTTTGTATGCTGAACTCAATGTAGTCATCTTACAGAAAAGGAAGTAGTAAAAACTCCTCTTTTCCATTGAAGTAACTCTGGCTATGAAGCCAAATCAGCCCTGTCTGGGCAAATAAAATGACTGATCAAAGAGAAGCTAATGCTGACTTCATCTATTAAAAATTCCAGATAAAGATGCCTGGGGAGGAAGGATGAAAAGAAATATTTCTTTAGCTAATGAGTGAAAGAGGAAATTTCTTTTCAAACCATTGAAAGTGGTCTGGTTTGCCTGCTCTCATTAAATAGCTTCTATTTCCACTCTTCATGACAGTTATGGACCAGAAGAAGGCCTGATTTAATCAGTACGGTGTTTCTTGTATTCTTAACTTAGTAAGTGAAGTCAACAAAATGGCAGTGTTTTTTAAATGACCATATATTAATTATCTGCAGTTAGGAAATTTGCTTCTTGTCTTGTTCTTAAAAAACCCACAAAGGTATATATGCAAGAATAATACATTCTATGCAGATCCTTGTTGTTTTCTTAATTGATTTTTGAAGTTAGTGAGAGGTAAAGTTTTTTTTTCCTAATTAAAAAAGGTTGTTTGCCTCTAGTTTACTAATCAGATAGATTCTGTGTTAGTGTGTGTGAAATGTACAGAACTCTAAGGTCATGCACCTTTTTCACATACAGACCTGTATGTGTATATACATATAAATGCGTATTATCATGTATATGGAGAGAAGGAGACTGAGGGAAGGGTGAACAAATTAATCTGTGGAATGAAAGCTCAAGCTAATGGTTTCAAAGTGCCTTATAGCCCCGCGAGGAAGAAAAGAACCTTCTGGGAATTTGCTCCCATTAGTTGCAATTTATGTGTTACTTATGAATAATACGTTATCCTTTGTAATTTTTTATAGATGATCTCCTGTGGAAAAGATACATGAAAAGAATGTTGAAACTCATTTCTATTACTTTTTTTTCCAGGGAATCTAAGATTTCTTCTGGTGAAAAGATGAAGATTGGAGGTGCAGAGGATGTTGCCTGGCTGCAGATCACTGAACCCACTGAGAAGGATAAGGGGAACTACACCTTTGAAATCTTTGGTGACAAGGAATCCTACAAACGCACAATTGACCTTTCTGGGCAAGGTATATTTCTAACAATATATTTAAATGGTATTTTTCATGGACTAAATAGAATTTACTGGCAATAATCAGAGGAATTACAGTTAAACCAGAGAATCTTTGATTAGAAACAGTTGTAGTGTAGTTGTTTAACTTAGGATTTTTTAGTCTCATATCTCTTTTTACGACCAGTGACACTGGGTGTCACGGAGTTGTTTTCCGATTTTGCTACTGTGTAACCCTGTACGAGTTTTAGAAGAGCTTTAACATGGGTATGTTTAAATGTTTATACAGAGCCTCAAGTGCAAGTTATGTACTCTCAATTGTTTTGTTACAGCTTTCGACGATGCATATGCAGAATTCCAGCGACTCAAGTAAGTGCTGTCTTTTGCATTTTAATGCTTTAACAAGTGTCTTTACTTATAGAAGGAAATACTTTATTATTAATTTAATTAATAACATTATGTACTTCTCTTTTTCTCAACAATTTTAGGGCAGCTGCGTTTGCTGAGAAGAGTAAGTTTATTTCATGTTTTATCAGATGTTCTATAATGTAGTCTGGTGTTCTCTTTAAGGCATCAGTCACGATATGCTGTCAGTTTTCAGAGTTCTGTGGCTGCAGAAGTCCCCTGTTAGCATGTAATACTACAAAAATAATAGCAATTTGTGGATTTATTTGTTTTTAATTCCAATGGCAACACACTAGAAGTTTTACACATTTTGCAAGTGTCCGCAGGCCTCTTGTGTCTGCAGAGGGGGCATTAACTCTGAAAGCTCGTGATACTGCACACAGGAACCTATCTAGTAAGAAAAAAATTACCTGCTAATGTCTGTTGGACAGTATTTGCTGAGATACAGACAGCAGGTAAGCTTGTTGCTATTATGAACTGTAGAAATTCTGGTACTTTGATATCAATTCCTCTCGTAATGACAAGATTCTTCTGTCCACAAAGAGAGTGGCAGAACAAATTTTCCTTAGATCTTAGATACCACCAAAGTGCTAAAAGCATCCTCCTTGCTTTGCTCTTTGCCCAAAGCACAAACTGTCAAGCTCAGCAGTAATGTCAATGTTGTTATGTGTATTGGTTTAGAATGCTATAGCACAATGTCTGCTAAAAATCTAAGGGCACCATAAAATATATTAAAAAGAAATAACTCTAAATATCACAAAAAATGTATTATTTTATGTTTAATTAACCCGAGCCTACTTTTTTTAAGATAAACCCAAACAGAAGTTGTGACTAATATAGCATCAAGTTATAAAATCATTAAGAAATGAGTAACTTTGACATGTAAAATTCATATGGCCCACCTATTTTTCTTTAAATCCTAGATCGTGGTAAAGTCATTGGTGGTTTGCCTGATGTTGTTACTATAATGGACGGGAAGGTAAGGACAGTTTTTGTCAACAAGTCATACTGACTGGTGAGAGGTTTGCTTGGGTGGGAAAAAGGGAGGGAATGCAGATGATTTCAGAAAAGCTGAAAGCAGAAGGAGGATAATTTAAACGACCTAATAGTAGTCATTTAATTGAGACACATGCAAATTCTAAGTGAACACAGACACAGTAAATACAGGCACACCCTAATTCAGGTCTTGGGCAGGCAAGATCAGCTGCAGGAGGAGCTGGTCTTGTGCTGACTATGTAGAGGCTCTGAGTTAAATGCATAATCAAATCTGGGCCGGCTTTCAGCTCTGTGATCTGAGCAGAACAATTTAAGTGGAGAGTCCACTCCTGCCCTGTAGAAGAAACTGAAGAGGCAGGAGGAAGCAGCCACTCACTGAGAGCCATTATAACAGAAATAATAGTTAGGTTTAATTCTTCATCATACCACATATGACTGGTAAGAGTAAAGGAACCTAAAGAACTTACTCGGGCCAGGATGATCTCCCTTCTTCCTCTGTATAGGCAGACTGCCCCATTACAATATATAGTTACAGGAGACTGTATACAATATTTTTTTGATATCAGTAGCAACTGAACACCTAGATACAGTCAAAATTGGTAAATCTTCACAGAGCCTGTTTCTAGGTCAGGTTAACTGGTGAAGATGAAAGTTCATGATTCTGACCGATTGGTGTTCCTCACTGGGATTTTTGTCAAGGTGGAGTGGGATTTTGTGCAACCTCATCTCAAACTCTCTGAATACTAAGACAGAAGAAGACTATTAGTTTGAGCTGCTGTTGGTCCTTACAGGTGTGAGGAAGCACAACAACTAAGGAATATCTAATTACATGGTCATTATAGGCTTTAAAGAATCAAAAGGAACATTTTTTTCAAGTGGTTCATAATTAATTTGTGGCTTAGTACCTTAGCTGAAAATAGATTTGGGCCAAAAAAAGAAAATAGGCAATATTATGAAACAAAGTGCAGCAGGAGCCATTAAATATAGTGTTCCTAATATATCTTGTGCTTATAAGCAGTTTAAAAGCAACAAAATTGCAGAAAGCACTAAGATCTACCGGGAATAGTATCATATTGTTCATCTTCTGTATTTTTGTATACTTTCTTAAGCATTTACTTTTGACTTCTAGAAGAGCTAGATAGACTTTCATTCTTTCTTATCACCAGAATAAGAGGCTGCACGCAGCTCTTCTAACTATCTGTGTACTTAGCCATTTTCTGAATATCCAGGAGCTGTTTCTTCAGAAAGATAGGGGAAGGTGATCCTTGCACGGTAGAGGCTGAAAGCTGCTCAACTTGGGAACAGAAAATTTTCCTCTTGGCCCATTACTTCCCTTGTCTATAATGGGTGTTCATGCGAGGTGCCTTTTTGCTGTTGTAAACAGGCACCTCACAGCAAGAAATCTGTTTTTTTAGGAGGTGTAAGTCACTCTGTGATGAACATCTTAAAATATTTTAACCATAAGGAAACGGCGTTACCACCGAGTGCATGCACAGAGTAGCTGATGTTTCCTCATACAATCATGCCCCAAAACTTCAACCTTAAATTAAAGAAATGCTACATAGTGCATTTCCAGAAGTAAAAGCCTTCAAAGGAGACCTAATTGTGTGAAGATTAAATAACTCAGTGCTTGAAGCGAAAATCTCTCCCAAAATCAGGCAAAACAAAATGTATCACAAGGAAGTAAAATTTTAAAAATCACTTCTAAATTAAATACGTACAGATACCATTCATGAGTTGTGTAAGTATAAGTGCGAGAAGTAACTATACAAAAAGAAAAAAAAAGAAGAGCAAAAAGTTTTCCTCATGCAGTGGAATGGTGTAACTACACAAAAGTATGGGCACAAGACAAAGCTTTGGTAGTGCTCCTTAAGAGAATATAAATGATTTTAGGTCAAATCTATAGTGGAATAAATTAGAACAGGCCCAAATGGTCTAAAATAACTGTGGAATACATTTGTTCTCTGATAAGTTTTTAATATTAACTTATTAAGACTTGATTAATTACTGCTTTTAAATAAGGTCACTTTTGAGGAAAATAGTGATGAAATTTTGCCTGAGTTATAAAAAGAACAGTAAGACTTAGTAAAAGTAAGTAATAAAAGTAAGACTGAAACTCGTTATTAGACATTCATTCAATTTCCCAAAATTTTACTTTCATGTTTGCATCATTACTCCCTTAAATATTTTATAGTATAGGCTATCAGTTAGCTCTACATCCTACATCGTGTCACTTCTTTGAGAGTATTCACATACTTAGGTTGCCAATAAGTTGTACCCAGAGCATGTAAATCTTCCTTCCACATTCCCCTCTAACTTTGGAACCATATAGATGCAAGACTGCTTCTATTTGTGAACATACAGCACTTCTAACCACTTAAAATTTCTTCCTGTTTTTTTTTTCCTTTGGCTTATAATACACCTATTCAGTCATAATAATTCAAGAAAAATATTGCAAAAAGCCAAGTATCTGTGCACACAGATGGGCTTTCTCTGCTACCTCTGGGTCAGGATTTGTCAAAACCTGAATGGGAAGATTGAGGGAAGGGAACATAAGGAAGCATTCTGGTCAAAACCATGAGGTTTGGGTTGTTCATAGTTTTTTTTCTTTTTTCTTTTACCCTAATGCAATGGTCCATATGTGAAATTTTTAAGGTCACTTAATTATCTAGGGCAGAATTTTGGGAAGAATGAGTTTCAAGTAAAGGCGGACAAAGTAGGCAACTTCTCAAATGATTATTCCATTTATTCTGTCATCATTGTAACTAAACACATAAAATTTACATGTATATATGTATGGTGGTCAAAATGGGGTTCAGCAGAAACTAAATAAAATTTTGGAAGAAAACCCATGAAAATTTTATGGGCTTTTTCATAAATTTTCATAAAATGAAAATTTGATCAATCTTGGTTCAGTCCTTGGGAAATATCTGAACTAGCAGGATGGCCTGCTAGTTCTCTGAATACGTTACACATGCCTGTAACACTTTTGCGACATTCATGTGAGATATTTCCATTCTGCTAGTTGGCACCTGGAATCAACGTCCAATGATTCATGTTATGTACTCTATTTTTAAGTGATTTTTTTGTATATATATATAATATCAAGCAATAATCTCAGGAGGCCTTGGTCAGAAGAGATTTGCTCAATTCTCCTCCCTGCTGTGTAAAGGGAAACCTCAAGGATGTTTTTAAACCTATCATTGCCTGAACCTCATGTCAGGAGGGTCCTGCAGGTAGGACTGCAATGATAGTCCAACTTACTGTCTTCAGCCACTGTTACCCTGAGGCTATTACTGCATCACAGTCACTGGTAAGGCTGTGGAAAGACTGAATCAAAGAAAAAAGATATTAGAACCTCTAATTTTCAGTCCTCAAGAGCATAATACCTGTCTTACTTTAATTAACTAGGAATAAGAAGTGCCCCAAAACAACACAGAGATCATTCTGGCCAAACAAATCTGACTGATCTTCAAAATTACTTCTTTTTTTCTCCCTCAGACGCTGAATTTGACCTGTACTGTATTTGGAAATCCTGATCCTGAAGTGGTCTGGTTCAAGAATGACAAGGCCTTTGAACTTAATGATCACTATGCTTTTTCACTAGAACAAGGGAAATATGCTAGTTTAACAATCAAGGGAGTGACCTCAGAAGACTCAGGCAAATATAGCATCCATGTCAAGAACAAGTATGGTGGGGAAACAGTGGATGTCACTATAAGTGTGTACAGACATGGTGAAAAAATGCCTGAAATTAAGCCTGGCCAGGTTGCTAAACCCAGGCCAATACCACCATCAGAAGAAGTCATTGGACCTGAAGAGAAGGCAAAATCCAGTAAGTAGCGGAGCTTGATACTACGTTTGACAAACAGAATACACGAGCTGTAGCTGAGTTAGTCTCGCACATTAACTGGTAATGTCCAAAGGGTAACTGATATTTTAGGAGTTTGCTTAGTTTACCTGTGCTATAGTGCTGTACACAACTGCAACAATCTCTTTTTAAATACATGTAATAAGATGGTACTAGCAAATTGCAATAAGCCAAATGCTTGCCACAGGTTCCCAAGTGCAATGACAAGTTGCACTAACCTACAGTAATCCTCCATTTCCACCCTTCTCAGCCCTCTGCAAAAAACCCCAAACATCAGGAACAGTAGCAAACTGTGGTTAGATACATATTCAGAGATAGTTCCTGCTTTGTTTCACGCAAAATCCCTTTGGCTTTGAAGCCTCTGATCCTGTAAGTCTGGTGGATAGTCTCTCTTTAGTAGTGCTACTGTCGTTTTATAGTGTGACTTTGTCTTCAGTAGACTTTTACAAATGTTCACTGTTCACTCATTGAAGCATAGATCACATGGTTGTATTTTGTTTTCCTTGCTTTGTGCTAATAAAACTTTAAAAGTCACCTTTGCTATTCACTGCTCCAAATCACACCTAACTAGTTCTGTTTACTCTCTTTCATTGTTTAATTATTGCTTATTGCACAATTTCACAGCTGGTAGCATGCAGACTCTTGACTTTCAATAAAGAATGCAAATTATGGTTAATCACAGTCACTGGGTAGCACTTGTGACATTCATTATACTCTTTACAATACGGGTCAAGAAGGAATCTTAAACTGATACCAAAAGACGTGTAAAAATCAATCACGTAAGGTACTTTTGTCTTTGATTCTCCTCTGTCCAAAATGAAGAACAGAACTCTTCCATGGGTGAAGTGATATTCTGCTAGGAAAGATTTCAATATATGCTTATCACGAAACATTCAGTGAGATTACTCACATATCTATCATACAATATGTGACTGAGTGTTTGCAGCACAGGCTTTTTCAGATCAGGTTCCCTGTTCAATAAAAGTCCATTTATCTGCCTAGATGAAGCTTTGCAAATTGCTAAGCAGCTTGCAGCAAAGAAGTCTTCTAATGGTAAGTAGCACTGGTGATACAAATGTCCCACATGCAGCTGTCTTCTCTTACAACTTCTCCCAGTCTCTAGGATAAGTGCGAGGAAAAGGAAGCATTGTGGGAGACGGGAACTTGGATGAGGGGTAGCCTGGAGAAATGGCACTCTGCAAAATATTCACTGGTGGAACTGGATGAAAGTGTTTGGCACAAGTATTGGGACTGTAACTTGGTTTTGGAATAATGGCTGAAAGCCAGTGCAGAGTCTCTGACAGCCTCTGAGCTTCAGTGTGGAAAATGTGGAAATAATTGTTCTTGGGGTTTTGGTTTTTTCTTTTTGTTTAGGCTTCTTTTTTTTTTTTCTCCCAGCAGGTAAACTGGGAAACAAAATAAGGAAAAAGAATAGTTTCAAAATAAATTTGATCTGAGGGTTTTTTTTTTTTTTTATTTTTTTTATCACCTAGTGACACAGACCTTTCATTGTTTTGCCTGGCAAAAAAATACTTCACTTGATACAACAAAAAACTTGATATTTTATATTGGAGACAGATGAAAAGCAGTGTAAATTAGAAGACAATTTACAAGCTGTCAGGTAGATTAAGTTGGAGCACTCCTCTGGGAGACAGGAGAACAACATTCCCCCTCCTCTCTATCCATGGGAATTTGAATATGCATCTCTGAGCACCAAGTGCAGTGCACTAATCCCCAGTCTTTCCTGTATTTGAAACTGCTGCTTCTAATTTATCCTTTTTTACTTTGTCTGACTAGGTAAACACTGAAAAAGAGACTAGACTTAGGCAACCAACCTCTCACATGAGCATGTTAAAAGCTAGATCGAGAGGTTTTTCTTTCTTTTTGTTCTTTATCTTAGTTTTCAGTACTGAAGGAGAGACTGAGGGTGTGGTACTGCAGACTATGTAAGAGTCATGGAATCATCGAATCATTAATGTCGGAAAAGATCTTTCCAAGCATTGAGTCCAACTGTCAACCCAATATTACCATGACTACTAAACCATGTCCGTGAAATGCCACATCTATGCATTTTTTAAATTTCTCCAGGTATGTTGACTCCACCACATCCCTGGTCAGTTTATTCCAATGCCTCACCACTCTTTCAGTAAAGAAATTTTTCCTAATACCCAATCTAAACCTCCCCTGGTGCAACTTGAGGCCATTTCTTCTCATCCTATTGCTACTAATTTGGGAGAAGAGACCAATGCTCACCTCACTAAAACCTTCTTTCAGGTAGTTATAGAGAGTAATGAGATCTCCTCTCAGACTCCTCCAGACTAAAGAACCCCAGTTTCTTCAGCCACTCCTCTTAAGACATGTTCTCCAGACCCATCACCAGTTTCATTGCTCTTGTCCGCACTCACTCCAGCAGCTCGATGTTTCTGTTACACTGTTGCCTGAAACCGAACACAGAACGCGAGCTGTAGCCTCACCAGTGCCGAGTACAGAGGTATGATCGCTTCCCTACTTCTGCTGGCCACACTATTCCTGATACAGGCCAGGATGCTCTGGGCCTTCTTGGTCACCTGGGCACACTGCTGGGTAGTGTTCAGCCAGCTGTCCACCAACACTCCCAGGTCCTTTTCCACCAGGCATCTCTCCAGCCACTCTTCGCCAAGCCTGTAGTGCTGCTGGGGGTTGTTGTGACCCAAGGGCATGACCCAGCACGTGGCCTTGTTGAACCTCATAAAATTGGCCTCAACCCATCGATCCAGCCTGTCCAAATCCCTCTGCAGAACCTCCCTACCCTCTAGCAGATCAAAACTCTTGCTCAACTTGGTGTCATCTGTGAACTTACTGAGGGTGCACTCAGTCTTCTCATCCAGATTCTTGTTAAAGGTATTAAACAAGACTATCCCCAAAAGTGAACCCAGGGAACACCACTTGTGGCCAGAACCTGATGGTTTGAACAAATAATGAGGACAAATTCACTGCAGTTTCAAATTCCTCAAGGAAGAAGGACTACAACTGTCCTTTGCAACTTACTGATACCTGTGAGCAATCAGGACAAAGCCCAACAAGCCAGCTCTGGAAAGGAAGTACTCTTTACTCACAGTTTATTAAAAGATGTTTTGATTTTAAATAAACAGCTTTTTGAAAGTTTTTTGTACTTAGAGCCAATGAACAGTGAGTTTACATTTAAGTACAGTATAAACAGCCAGGAATTACATTGGACAGTGACGAAAAAAACTTGTTTTGGATGAAAAATTCTTGTGGAAATGGAACCACATTCTCTGTTTTGAACATTGAACAAAAGTGCCTGAGAGGGTTAAAAGCTCAAGAACATGATATTGTTGTGTTATGGTTTAATTAGGAAGCTTTAGGACACAATACAAAGCAAGGATTTATTCTCCAAAGATCTACCAAAGTAACAAAATATATTTTATATGACCCTGTTATCACAAGAACTTCAGCAAATCTCTCAAAAATAACTCAATTTTTCATCTTTTCTATTTTAATTTCTTATTAAAAGCCTTTAAGTTTTCAAAACCTTACTAAGGCAGGCTCACAGAACATCAGAGCCGGTCTCTGTAGCATACAAAATGAGTATCAGCAAGAATTTAATATTATTCTTATCTCCTCCTACAGTACACAGGTTAATTTTAGCTGACATTATCAAATTATTGCATGTTATGGCAGCTTTTCAGAGGTATCCTTGGGCACAAGAGACAAGGTTAGTCTCATCTCGGCTGTACCTTTAGCTGGCCTTCTTAGTTAAGCAAGCTTCACTTATTTCCTTCCAGGCAAACAGAAATAATTTATTATGACAGCTAATCCTCTGCTGAAGTACAAAAATTATCATTCACAGGAACATTGTATTCAAAAGGCTAAGGACTTCCTATAAACTGCTTCACATTTTTCAGTGTTCAGTGTACCTTTGATTCTTCTGTACACATTTCAAAATCTTGTTATCGGTGCTAGGAAATGAATTGGGCTGACTCTGTTTAAAAGGGACTATCTTCTCAAAGTGAACGTGCATCTAGTTGCCCGGAGGGGCAATACAATTGAGTGGATATTAGAGGGACAAATAGGACGCTCTGGTAATCAAGTCAGATAGAACACATGATGAGGCATATTAACATTTGTACACAGCCTTCGCAGACTTAGTGTCAGCATTAGTTTAATTAATAAACACTTTAAAGGGGTAAGAGAAGAAAGGAAAGTTTGCTGGAGAAGATCTGATGCGGAATGAACCTCCCTACGCTAAGGCCAAGGGAGATTGACTTGTTTATATACTGGATGTGAATCTAGTCTGTCATTTTTACAAATCCAGGGGCCCATTACAGTGAATTAGCTCCTGTTACCTTTAAGAAGAAATGTTTCTATTAGAACGATTTTCTGTCACACCGGTGAGTTTTGTGTTGTCCAAGTTTCATGTTGCGCTTTTCTAGGCAGTGCTGGCATGAAATGGAGCGTTGTTGACTTGTCACAGGGGGCAGATAAGATGTCAGCCCGTTGTGCTGATGGGCCAAAGTGGTGGCTGTGTCTGTCACGTTGACGTTCTGTTACGAGGCTGGCAAGGCTGCCTTTTCTCGAAGCACTTGCTTCCTTTGAATCAGCTTTGATATGTTACTGTTTATTTTCTTGAAAATAAGCTCTGTGGAAATTCTTCCTAAGGCCAGTTTTCAGGTGCTTTTTATGATGAAAAGATTTTTTTATTCTTTTTATGAACGTGTTTGCCTCTAGTGTAAATCTTTCCACATAAGGTGCACTTGGATCCTACAGCTCAAAAACCTGTGCACACTTCATTAATCTGCTCTTGTATAGAGACAGAGGTTCAGCGATAATAGCACCCTCAGTGATGTTAATGTGCAGAGAGTTTTTAAAGGAAACTTTTGAAATATAATAAAATGCTTTATTTTCTGTTTTGTAGAACTAAAAATAAAACCTCTAGATGGCACCAGAAGAACAAGATAGAAATTAGTAGATCTTTAAAAAAAGTACTGCCAGCTACATCATATCCATCATTTTGATGCAAACATATCACTTATAGAATAGGAGATTATTAAAAGCATTATACTTATGCCAGTGACAAGGACGGGTCCAGCAAATGACTGTTTCCCGGAAATGGCAGGGGATTTTGCAAGTCATAACGCTGCCTCTTAATCTTTGCTTGACACGCATTAAGAGGTCAAGCATGCCTTGTAAAATATTGCAAGACTCATGCTACATCAAGTTTCTCCTTAGGATATGAAAACCCCAGCGTATCGACTGTATGAAGGGAGATCTGAATTTGAGCTCTAAAGGCAAACCTCTCAGACTTAGCAGCTTTCAAGGATTTTCAGAATGTTGTTTCTAATACTGCAAAGCCCATACCCTGCAATTTTTGTCCAGTCTTCGCAGAGGGATGATTCCATTTGAAATTAACGGGAGATCTGGGAGCAAAGAGTGCAGGGTCTGCCTCTCAGCATTGCCACTGCAAGATTCAGTGATGTCAAGACCTGTAAGAAGCTACTAGTAGCCTTCTATATTAATATTTAATTCCTCATTGGAATGTGCAGTAGCTAAGTAGCAGCTTTGTCCTTGGGTATTAGCTCAAGGTTTATCAGATTGTTATATTTTAAAAATAGCATGCTTGACCTCACATAATTTCCTTTATGAACATTTGAACTTTGTGTGGATGCATTAGAGGGCTGTTAACTTATAATAAACATCTAATTTTTTAAGTTAATCTAACTTTATTTTCTGTTATTGTTGTTCCCCTGATACATTAATATTGTATAGCTCAAAGTCTGATATGGGAACAAAGAGACTTAGACACTCTGCTGCATTAGAATTAACGTGATTACCGATATTTGGCTGTAACTAAAGCCTTTCCTGTGGTATCCTAAACGATTCAGCAGAGTTGTCCCATGTCAGTTTTCACCTGGCACCAGTGGTCCCCAAGAGGGAATTTGCCCTCCACCCTGCCAAACACCTCTTCGGGAAACCATTATCCATCTGATGACACTGGTGCATACAGCATATAGAAGAGAGGCAGATGGAAAGAGCTAAAACTTCTGTTAAAGACAGAGCCAGTGTAGCTCTTTACCATTTTAAATCATGGTAAAAATAATGATCAGAGTTTTAGTCTCCTGACTTAGCGACCTCCACTGGATCATTCTGAATGAAGAAGTGCACTAAAAGCCAATCCAACAATCCTAAATCAACCCCAACGCCAGCCCTCTTGATTGCAAGGCAGTGTGTGAAAAATAACCCCACGTAGTTGTGTGCACTTCTGCTATCTGGGAAAAAATGCCTTCCACATATGAAAATGGCAATCAACCTCCTGCATGGTGCTTAATGGGAGGTAAAACACAAGACGACTCCCTGGCTGGGAGTTATGAGGCCACATGCAGATGTCCCCATCTGAGCTAATCACTGAAACTCCCTCCTTAGAAAATGGAGAGAAACAAGTACCAGTAGGGCACAAGTCATGTCATTGTAAAGCAGGTGTCTGAAATAAGTGAGATGAAGCATGTCTAGTCTTTCCACTGCCTGTAAAGGGAGCTTAGTATAACCAGGTTGGATGGGAGACAACTACATGGCTGATGTTTGAAGTTAGGCGTGATGAAGTCCGCACCATATTTCTCTAATTTAATTGTCTCTTTAGTTGAAAAAAATCTGCCTACAGAGATTGCCCATAATAGGTGGAGTTTTTTCCATGTTTCTATAGGCTGACTTCACTTACTGAACTCTTGTATTTCAAAATCTTTGCTGCCTTCTCTGATACCCATGTTATTTTGAAATTTCTGTGCAAGCATGTGCTGACATTCATCAGCCACTTGATCCCAACCCATAGCTGACTTATGATTTGGCCTTTACGAAGACATTGTGTTAGGCCTTCTACTCTTTTAAATATGTAAGCCTTCATCCCAGTTTTTGATTGGCTGTCGTGCTGCTGTTAGTGTGGGACTTGTTTTTGCCTTTGCTCCTCTCAGTGCCATCACTCCGTGGCAAGACCTCAATCAATAGATGCTGTAAGCCTTTCATGGTCGATTAGTGCCCTTTTGCTAAGTCCATACAATATGCCTTGTGCAGTTTCTCTTTCGTGCTAGCAGGGCACACCCTCTGGCTGGAAGAAGGGTGGTTCTCACGCGCCAAACTTCTTACAGCGTGCCTAAGGCAGCTCATTGACTAGCCATATTTCTGAATCCTCCTGCTCCTGGGCTTGAACCTGTTCGTTTTTTTCTTCTGATTGTCTCTAACTAGTTCACAGTTATCTTTCTATTCAGCAGTCTTACTCTCTAGACTTTGTTGTTTCTTGGTATGACCTGTGTTCCTCTGTCATTCAATCTGCCGTCTTTTGGTATATCTTTAATGGCAGAATCTGTATCAGAAAATTAAACAGTGCCAGGCTTGATTATCTAGTCCTTAGGACACCACATTGTACACACCACATCAACCTCTTCTAGCATTCACTGCAAAGTGTAATGTCATCTGAACTGCCTACTCAAGATAGTACTTAGACACCCTAACTTCAGATCAGGGGGCATTTAGGAGCATGTGAACTGACTTACACCAAAACTTTGCTAAGGTCAGTCTGACCAAATAAAAGTACTAGCTAATAAAGCGCAGTGCTGATGCCTTAGCAGTGGTTAATTTACTGGCAGAGGTTGTAACTAGAGTGTCCAAGCACCAGTAGCCATATGAAATGTGTATGTGATATCATCAAGACTCAGTGTCCTGTTAGTAAGTAAATAATTGAGCCTACGTGGCCTGCTGTTCTCATAACCACTTTCAGCAAGCAAGCCTATCCTAATGAAAATGAAACGTTTGGTTAAGAAGCCTGTGTGCCTCTCTACTGTTGGTAGCCGAACCCAGCACTTCTGGATATTGACCCTTTCCTGTTCATGACGCCTTTTTATCAGCATTCACCACTGATTGCACTCCATTAATTTTTTGTTAACTTAGGGGAAAATATAGGTTATGATTAACTGGCACATTAGTACTTGAACTGCTCTGTAAACTATACATCACTTTGCAGCCTTAGACCGTAAACTGTCTGGTTTTCTTCTTGGCTTTTTGATAGACTTCTAAGTCACATACAGAAAACACCTGTGGCAGCTTTTGCTATTAAAGATTATGTTCTGACCTTTCAAGAACAGACTGAGGTCTTATGAGACCATTCTTACCTTAATGCATACCTCCTGCTACTCCAGCCTGGCATTGACTCCTGCTCAGTGGGCTTCCAGGTTGTCACAGATGTGTCTTTTTTTCTCCAAGTGTGACATGTGGACCTGTTTCAGTTTGCTATCATGTGTTAAACCTGCTTTTGTGTTCCCTTTAAACACAGTCATGTTTTGCAGGAACAGCTCTCCTTTTACTGGTTCAGGTAGCTGAATTCCTATGGATCTTTTATTCTTTATGGGCTTTGTGTCCCATCCTGATGTGACTGCCTGAAGTGTCCTGTTGCAAATCAGACATGACCTCTTGCAGACTAGTCTGTCTCCTGCATCGTCACCTGTACTTTTAATTAATCACTATTTCCCTTCTCAGAATTGTCCTTACCTTGTAGTACCAAAGACTCAGAAACATAATTTCCATCACTTTGAGAGCTCTGCATGATAGTTTCTGATGGGCTCTGCTCAGGCCTTATGTCCATCTCATGCCAAATATTGAACTGATATAAATGTTCTGTTCCAAAGAACACAGCTAGTAATTCCCCTTCCATCTGAGCACAGTCTCTTTGGGCCTGACAGGCTTTAATTGAAAATGCCATGGGCCAATGACTTTGCAGTAACTGTGCTCCCAAGTCTCCTCCTGAGGCCTCGGGCTGTAATTACAGATGCCCCACAAGCATTTCAGGATTGACAGC
The DNA here is from genome assembly GCF_000703405.1 of Apaloderma vittatum. Classification (NCBI taxonomy): domain Eukaryota; kingdom Metazoa; phylum Chordata; class Aves; order Trogoniformes; family Trogonidae; genus Apaloderma; species Apaloderma vittatum. The sequence goes on from NW_009698365.1 coordinate 103,400, forward strand.
TTGCTTACATTAATCTTTATTCTTTCAGATGATCTTGTGTTTTGTTGTTAAAGAGACAGAACAGAGATATTCTGAGTGGGAAAATGGACTTTTGTCTTTAGTCTGACCAGTTAAACAAGTTGAGGGACTAAGGGGTAACCCATCTAGAAAAATCCTGCCCAGTCTTGTATTGTTTTCTCTTTCTGGGAACAATATTGGGAATGATGCGAGCACACCTCCCCTGGAGGATTGCTTATCCTTCTCATGGGAGAAATTATAGCCATCATGAAACAAATTTGGTTCACACAACACACAGGGTAGAGACCCTCACTTCTCTTATTTACACTAATCAATACGGCAACTATAGTACATTCCGCGTCACACATGCTTCTCAGCTGTGGGTGCAATCTACTGTAACGACAATTGTAAGGGAAGGTGATGAGGGTACCTTGCTTGATGAGATTCTAAAGGTAATTTGGAATAATGTGAGCCAATTTGAAAAGGATTTCCAGTCCTGAGGTCATCTAATTAATTTCACTTAGGACCCCACCAACAGTAAAGCCACAGCTTCTGTTTTGACAATACAGAATGCTTCGTTTTACACCATACACCCAATCATTGCACTGGGAGTAAATTGCAATGCAACTGTCCTCTTTCTCTTAGAACATAGAATATGGGCCCAACAAAGTGGGAAGAAATGGCAAGCTATTCATGCTGATACATGTGTTGTATGGGGACAAGGGTTTATTTCTGAAAGTGGTACCATTTAGGCCTGAGACATTTGTCTTGATGCTGATCAAAGTAATTGGTATTTTGAAATACATCTTGATGAAAACCCTGAAACTTTACTTGTATATGTTGGAAATTAATGTATTTTTATGAAAACCCTTTTGGATTCTATTTTTACAGACAATACCACTGTAGAGACATAGAATCACTCACATACCCGTTTTTGTAATTTTATCAAAATTATGGGACGTGACTTTTAATTATTCAACTTCTGTCACACCTCACCAATCACTACAATCTAGCTATACATTGTATCAAGATTTATTGCCTACACCTATTGAAACGAATCTCACATTGTCAAGAAAACTATTCCAACATGATGACTTGAGTCAACTGCTAAAACAAACTCAGAACAAGAGATGAACCCTGATTACTGTCCATCATGATGCAGAGGAGAAACACTATGTTCAAGAAAGAATGAAGAACATCACTGGTGAGAAACTCTTCTTGGATGGTCACCAAAAGAAACTGGAATTTTGAATTTAATGCTGCATCCAAATATATTTTTGTAGTTTTAATCCTATTATGTTTACTATTTATAATAATTCTGTATGTCAAAGTTTGGCAAAAGATGAAACATGACATCAATCTAACACGTGAATGTATATAATCAACCAATTCTGTGTGTGAAATAGTATATAACTAGAATTAATCGTGACATTTAAAATAAACAACTTATCAAATAATCATACTCTTACCACTGATCTCTAATATGTCCAATATTTATGACACAGAGGTAAGAGGCAACCATGCTACTACTCTGAGTTGAAAGGGTTGATTGACTGTAGTCACAGGGTGGAGCATGATGGATGCACCCAACTCCTTAACCAAACTCGGTCATTTAGTATAGACTCCAAAGGACATAAAAGCCTGAGACATTAACAGGGCAAGAACTTCTCTAGTTTCAATCTGTTCTCTGAAAACACACAAAGGAGTAGTGTGACATGGTGAGCTTCGATGCATATGAGCTTGGAACACCAGTTATGAGATTAACACATAGATAATGGGTGACTTCTCCAAGAGTCATTTATCGAGGAATAGAGAAAGTTGTGGATACAAGGAGTCTCGAGCATACCTTTTCCATTCACATGTAATTTGACCACAGGCTAACCACTTTATTCCATAAATATGACTATGTGAGTCATAGGTCTAAGTCAAGGTCAAAGTGAGCCTTCTCTGAGCTCCTCCTGCCTGGCAGCATGGCTTTTCCTCTTGAGCTGGGACACCTCTAAGTATTGGTCTTGGAGGCAGAGAGACCTTTTACTAATGTGAGGTCTTTGTTAAGTGACAAGTGTCACTGTATTGGGTTTGGCTGAGATGGGGTTAATTTTCCCCACAGCATCTCTCACAGTGTCGTGCTGCGTAGTGGTAGCTAGAAGGGTGTTGATAACACATCAACGTTGTGGCTACTGCTGAGCTGTGCTCACGTAGCACTAAGGATTTTTCCAACATTCTCCCAACAGTAGGCTGGGGGTGGGCAAGGTTTTAGGAAGGGACAGAGCCAAGTCAGCTGGCCCAAACTGACCCAAAGGGTGTTCCATACCATATGACATCAGCTCAGCTATAAAAGCTAAGAGAAAGAAGGAAGAAGGAAGGCATTCGTTCTTTGCGCTTGTTCTTCAGAGCAACCACTATGCGTATTGAAGCCCTGCTTCCTGGGAAGTGGCCAGAGATCACTTGCTGATAGGAAGTAGAGAATAATCTTTTTGTCTGCCTTTGCTTTTGTGTAGCTTTTGTTTTTTCCTTTATTAAACTCTCCTTATCTTGACCCATAAGTCTCTTGTCATATTTTCTCTCTCCCCTGTCCACGTAAGAAGGGGAAGTGATAGAATAGCTTTGGTGGGCACCTGGCCTCCAGCCAGGGTCAGACCATCACAATCACACATAACCTTGTAACATGCTAACTTTGATTTGTGTCTTGGTAACTTTGATTTGTGCCTTTATAGTTTTGAATCTTTGTTCACATGATTGTGCCGTACAGTAACAGAGTGAACTTTGCCATCAAACTTTGTTAGGTTGCACTTTTACGACATCATATTAAAATCACTTTTGCTAATGCCTTTGACACTGGTTCTTTAAGCAATCTAAATCACCCATTTGCGACAGATTGTGTGGAGAGGAGCAGGGAAGGGGATTTGCAGAAGAAAATTGCCTCTTGCTGTCCTCTTGAGAACTTGTCTAAATTTGGCCAAGTTGGTAAATTGTAGTTTGCACATGAGTAGAGATCTCCTAGAGGTAAAAGTCTCTGATGGTTCTGTGCACACAGGTCAAGCTCCAACTGACAGCAGCTTGCCCTTTCCCTAAGATGACTCCTCTGGGATGCCAGAGGCAATGCATGCTTTCCTCCTAACTAGATGCTGCAGCAAAGAGCATCTCTTTTCTTCCTCCTGCTTCCCTACAGGATTCAGGTGGGGTAGGAGGAGGGAGCTGGCTGATGCTGGTGCACAGCAGGTGAGGGAAGATGGTTGTGGGAAGCCTGGGACCTCAGGGAGCCCAGGAGGAGAGGGCAAGGGGACTGCTGAGGGGCAGCTGATACAGCAAATGAACAGGACAGCTTCAGAGTGTGTCAGATCGTGAGGATACGGGCCTGGCTGTGCAAACAGACAATAGCAGGAAGAGAGAAGAATTTTGAAAATACAAGGAGAAGCACAAGCTAGAGGGGAAGGAGGCTGCAGTGAAAGGTATGCGCAGTCAGGCTGAGATTGCCCAGATACGTAACCCAGATATATATCCAGAGTTGTGTGTGGAAGAGGCAATAGTAGAACAGAATATAGCTGGATAGGAAAGCACAAAAGTAGTGAGGACAAAAGCATGGGCTGGGTGACATATGTTTCTCTCCAAAGCCCTGAACTGGGAGCATCTCTCTGTATCTCGGATCAGTATATTTCACGAAAACTGCTACTGATTAGCCAAAATTATCAGCAGCTTCTAAGGGAGCAGATCATGGCAGATGAGGAGGGTAACAGGGCTAAAATTCACGAGAATCAAAAGATCGAAGCAGTAGAGGAAGAGAGGACACTGGCAAGAAACTGAGGGCATGATGCTGCTAGAACTGGAGAACACATGGGACCATAGGCCGGAGTATTATTGGAATCTACCTACTGTGAGATACTAAAGCAAGACTCAGCAATAACACCAACCAGAGTATGCAAGGAAAAAAGAGAGAAATTTAATATTCAACAAAGCTTGCAAGATGAGAAGTTCGATAGTGGCTACATTCATGACTGTATGAGGATATTTGTGGTGGAAAAGTCAGAATTTCAGGTTTTTTGAAAGTGTTACATGGCAGGAGACACTGATATCGGAAGCAGATATGTGTGGCTGAGCTATTCAGGAAGGTTCAAGCTAGTCAGATGAATGTAACGGTTGTTCTTTTGGTTTTGACAGATATATCCCTGCAAAGATCTGATCTGTATGTGGAGACTACCAAGCTCACTAAGAAATTCGGCTACATAAGTCGAAATAAATAAATGAAATTCTGTGACGGGATTCTCAGGATAAACTTGAAAAATCATGATCTGAAACTTCCTGGTAGTTAAATCTTTCCCTTTCTCAGGATCTCGGTACAGTACTGGACTTGCTAAGCTTAATACATCGGAGTGATCTGAAAATATTATTCACGATGAGAAGTGGGACACTCTCTTCTATCTGAGGGGATTCTAGTAGGGGATTCTTTCATTTGGGGAGTTTCTTTTTACTGCTAATAACAGAACTACTGACAAAAGAGCTGGACAAGCTGATTAAATGTTCCTTTCTGGTTGACTGTCGGTAGGATGGATCTCAAATAGAGGAGAGCAGGAACAGCACAGCTATCAGTATTCTCTCCACAGTGATTTCATCTGCCAAGCTGCATACAGCTTTCTGCTTTCATTTTACAAATCCCAAATCTTTAAAAAATAATAAGAGATACTGTGGCCTGCCACTTTCACTGATGTGTCCCTCATTCTCTGTACCCAGCTCCAGTGACACATTGTGGTCATAACCTTAATGTTTACAACTTTCTTGCTCTTCTGGCATAACGCAAAACAACATGGCACAATATTTTTCTCACCTGTAGAAGTACTTCATTTTCAAGGCTTTCCTTTTGTTTTCATTACCTTGCTGTTGTGGCCATGAGCTACTGTGTGAAGAATTGCAGCACTACATTTGCAGAAAACAAATTTATGTATTTTAATGGACATTTTCTGATTTTTAAGCACTGCCTTATTAGATTTCTTTATTTTCCTGAGTAATAATAAATGCTTCAGTGATGTACCTACACCTAATTTGGAAGAAAAATTGAAAATATTACATGCATCTTTTTTAAAAAAATATTTTATTCTGGTGACTAATCCCAGATGAGTTGTGAGTATCGCTTTTTTTTTTCTACAGGGATTTGATTGAGTGCATAAACTCGTATACAGTATGGATCACATTTGAGAAGCTTGATAACGACTGCTGCAATATTCCTATTCAAACCAGAACTGCAACATCTCAGCTATCACTTATTGAAAGTACATTTTATGGTGAAAAGCTTTAACGGATCACTGTTTAAACTTTTCCCAGAAAGACAATGAGGACAGGCTAGAAGAGAAAAGGTAGTGAACTTCAGGCATAAGAAATATAAAAAAAAAAACATAGGAAAGTGAGATATTCATTAAAAAACTGAAGTTGTGAGCTGGAGTAAAATTAGCAAGTGGAATGTAGGAAGCTCTGACAACACAACCTGATAAAAATAGATGTTTTGTAGCTTGTCCTACCTGCTAAAATTTAACAAAAAAGTAAAGGAAAAAAATAAAGAAGTTAAGCACTTCTTCACAATGACTGATCACCATAAAATCCTAGTTTCTCTCTGGGATATCCTTCCCTAGAGGGATGAGTTCTTCGCAGAGGCTACAGCACATATATAACTTGACACAGATCGATAATTCTGTGTCTTGCATGATGCAGAACTTGAAAAAACCAATGTGTGAAAATATCAGCAGTACTAAGTCCAGCCCTCATTCCGTTTCTTGAAACGTGACTAACTGATAAACATTCAAAACCAGGTATTAGGAGGAAATAATCCTCCTTGAGGCTAGCAGAGTTTCAACTGGAAGCAAGTAGCTAATTTTCAACAGTGAGAATCAATTAACATATGGGCCATATCTTTCAATAGCAATTAAGACCAAGGGTCTTTCTGAATAGTTACACATTAGTTAAATCACAGGTTATTTAATAATTGCTGCCTAACTTTGTGGGTTTTTTTTTGCTCAGGCTGGTCAATTATTTTCTTCCCGCCTTAAAAGTCTATGAAGTAATTGCAATAGTCTCAAATAATCTTGTGATATTAAGTGAACCCTTAACTCTTTCTTCAGCTTATGGATTTAGAAACAAGATCTTGAACAAAAAAATAAGTGACTCTGTCATCATGAAGGGTGTACAGCTCAATAACAATAAGAAGTAATTAAAAAGGGAAGTTCAACTAGAAGTTTCTGTGAGTTGTCTCTTCCCTTACTGGGGAGGGGAGTGGACATTTTTCTGAATGTAAAAGATACAAGACAAGATACAGGTGTCTTTTCATTCAGAGATGGAGATCATTAACAACCTTGACTTAGGTGCAACTCCTTGTATATATCAGGCTGAAATTTTGAGTTGCAGGCTGTCATAGTATTGAAATAAATAAGGTCATACTAAGTGACATGTTCTTGAGGACTGGAAAGGTTTGGCCCCCCAGGACTTTATTTGCTTGTACTAATTATGTTTATCAATCAACTGGTCATTCACATTTAATCCAGGCACTAAAACATTCTTGCAGGAGAATCTTAATTTATGAGCTCTTTGTGTTGTCTATCAAGTCAAGAAATTAATTTGATATTGCACTCCCTTGATAATGGAAAAAAATTGATGGGAATAAGAGAGACTTTACAGTGGTGTGTCTCATTAAATGTTTTTCAGTAGTAGGATGGTTTGTTTTTCAAGCAGTGTTTGTGATACAGGACAGATAAAAAAAGCTGTCCAACAATCATGCTAAAAATATAAGTGTTCATTATTTTTATTACAATAACATACACATTTCTGCTAAAAATCATGGGTGAATGGTGTTAGAAGTTTTACAGAAAGCTCTAGATCCATCAATGACATATAACGTTGCCAATGGCTGCAATTTCTACTGTACCACCTCATAATTCAGTCCTAGACTGATGTATCTCAGTTTTAATTTAAAACATAAGAATGCGTTTCTAATGTGGTAGTACAGAAAAGCTTGAGAACACGAGCTAGAAAAGGTTAGAAAAATAAGAAGATAGCAAATAGAAGAGTTTACCCTTCAAGTGGAAAAAAAAAAAGTGCCTTTAACACTTCCCGGGAGAACTGGGCTTATTCTGTTCACTCTAACCACATAATTCACAAGTGTGGCCTCCCCAGGTGCACCCAAAGAGAAGCATCCAAGAGCGTACTGCTGCCACGGGAGCATGTTGGAGAAATATTTGCTATGGAGTCTCTTTCCTTGGAGGTAGCATAGTGTGAGGAAAGCTCTCCTCAGGCCTCATGAACTGTCCTTGTTGTAATGGCAATCTACTTATCATAATTTTTCCTTTCTTCAGGACATGGCAGAAGTAAATCAATTTATTAGACTTAACCTCTACTCCTTTGTTGCGGCTGAACTGCTTGAAGAGAGAGTGATGCTGAAAGCAGCAGTACACTGGATTATTTTCTATGATGGGTCACATGAAGCCCCACTGGATGTGATGTGAGCACACCTGTGCTACAGCTTTATCAGCATTTGGCTGATAGCTAATTATGTAATGACAAAATGGGAAGAATTTTGCTTTCACTTGTAATTTAAATGGTGTGAGGGTCAAGATTTATCAGAAAAAAAAACCTGTTTAAAACCAAATCCAGAACTTCCTTTCATACAGGACTTTGACTTCCAGGCACAGCAATGCATTTATCTGTGCAAGAAGCCTTCTTGATCATATTCACAAAATGGTCAACTTACTGCAACATACAGTCATCCAATGTACGATTCTGATGAGATAAACTCTAAATAAACTTTATCCAACGAAATGTACTGCCCTTTTCATTGTTGCATCTTCTGTTACTCTAAAACGATTTTTACGTGCTTATTAACATAATAGTCATATAATATGTCTGCTCCTCACAAGAGAAATACAAACCCTCATTTTTCATATTTTTGAATAAAAAACTATTCTGGAAGTGTAACTGATGGTTAGTCAGAACGAACTCACGTTAAGACAAATCTTCAGTATTTACTGATAAAAGGGAAAAACTAAGGAGATATCTAGTCCTGGATGTGCTCATTAAAAAGATGTATATATCTCAACCAGTTTAACTCACATTCACAGGTAAAAAACAAAAAAACTTACCAACATCTAAAATGATAGTTAACAACTTCATGAAACAAATGTTCTTTTAGCTCAAGGGTGAAGAAAAGAAGGAGAAAAAGGAGCCGATATTTTAATGAGAACATGAGTGGAAACACTCTTGTGATTCCAAATATGTATCAGTTTCTCAATAACGATGAAAAGCAGGCCAGGTATATAGATGCCTAAATACAGATTAGTGAATATTTGGCCCTACGTAGCCTCTGTGCAGTGCTGCAGTGTTCATGAATCAAAGAACAGCAGCATCTTTGCAGAGTGCTGAATCCTAGAAACATTAATGAGGCAGCATGTAGAAGTCATAACTGTTGTCACTGTCAAGTGGCCATGAAAATGATTATCTGGTAAGATATTGGAGGCAGAGCTACTGTCCCTTAAATTCTCATGGAACTCCTCTGATTTACTAACTTCTCACTGCATCAAGATTTTTAGTTTGTCATGGCAACCTAGGAACAGATAGAGGAGTAGGATGCCATCAGGCAGCAGTCATAATGCAAGCATAAGTTAAATGACTGTAAAGTTAATGACTCAAATTCTTCACTGCAGCCGTGAGGCACACAGTGTAACTTGGGGGAGGTGTACAGATGCTGTAAATTACTTTGGATGCCACTACCATGAACCTAGGCCAGCTGTGTATCAGACCAGACTGGTGCCATAAGTTACAATACTCTAACTGCTGCTGTGAGTGGCCCTGAATGGCTGTTGTGGCAGCCGTGTCACGCCAGTGCCATGCTGAGCCCCTGCCAGGCTTTTTTCCCCTTTCCTTCCTTACTCTGGCTGTAGGGTTGAAAGTCACATGGGAATGGCTACGTTTTGTCTGCCCAGCTAGAAAATTGCCCCATTCTAAATAATCTTTCCATTGCTGCTGGCCCTTTTAATTCAGTAAAATGCTGTAAGTCATCTTGAACTCCAGGGACAAGCCAAGGCAATATACTTTCCCCTGATTTGCATTTTTTTCTGTTTTACATTCTATTTCACCATAATAGCATGGACACTAATTTTCCTTTAATTGTAAAGCCTAGATCCCAGAAACTGCTTTTAAGGCTATCAAAAGACTATTCATCTGGGTAAAAAACAGCAACTGAAAAGCAATATTATTGTCAAAATTATCCGTCAGTGCAACAGCATCCTCTCTACAGTTTTCACAGTGTGATGATATTAGTGCCTGTTGGAGCTGCCTGCCTGCTCTGCTGCCTGCTTTTTAGTGATAAGTATTATCTATTATATTGCAGAGGCTTTTGGTCAGAGTCTTGCAATTTTGGCAGTTTTCTGAATGTATTTCAAGATCTTAAGGTTTTATCATCTGCAGATATTGTTACAGACAAACTAGAAGGAATTAATCTAGCAGGGAGAACAGGAAGAAACATCTGCAGCCAGGGACACCAACAAACAAGTTTAGAGGTAGCAATTGGATCATGTGAAACTAGGACAGGCCTAGCAGGGAGCAGCCACTGTTCATCTGTGCAATAAAATCCACACAGTTCAAGCCGCGGCTGTAAAATTAACGGAGTATTGGTGAGCTGCCACTCCCTGGGGATGTCAGCCTACATGTCCAAATTTCTTACATTTGCTTTTGCTTATTCTGGTAACCTAGGCTGCTCCTTTTCACACTGCCCTCATCTCTTTTTTTTTTTTTTCGCTCTCCCTGTGGAATATGCCAGGAATTCTCATAAAGCAGTCACTGTATTAGGAGACGGAAACTCCCAAAAGTATTGGTGAGCTGCCACTCCCTGGGGATGTCAGCCTACATGTCCAAATTTCTTACATTTGCTTTTGCTTATTCTGGTAACCTAGGCTGCTCCTTTTCACACTGCCCTCATCTCTTTTTTTTTTTTTTCGCTCTCCCTGTGGAATATGCCAGGAATTCTCATAAAGCAGTCACTGTATTAGGAGACGGAAACTCCCAAAGCCTGAGTAAATGTCAGCACCGTGGAGCAACTTTCACCCCTGAAAGGTCACAGACTGCAGTTCCAGCACACAGTGGGCCAGTCAGCAAGCAACCAGTCAAGCATTATCAGTTCAGCATAATACCACATTATTACATTTATCTGCCCAGCATTAAATGAGCTGCAGTCGCATGCTTTGTTTTCCCTGATTTTGAATGAGTGAGGCCATCCTAAAGCTGTTCATTCAAATATTAGGAAAAGGCCATGGTGTCTGATGGGAGATTTAGACTGAATGGAAAGACCTAACACTAAAACTGTGATCCCCAAACTCCAAGCCAGCTTCCATCTAATCCTCACCATTTGCATTTACTAAATACCTAGTACAGAACTTTAAAGGTACCTGGTAGCACTTCAGTTGTGATGGGGCCATGGAGCTCCTGACAAGCTTGTGTCTGTCTGATTCTGCCTTTTCCTCCTGTGTCCTGCAGAAAGATGAGTCTTTGTCTTAGACGCTTTCTCCTACACAAAGTGGTACCATGAAAGAATGCAGCAATTCCTGCTCTCTTTCTCTCTTTTTTTTTGTTGTTGTTGCATTTGATTGATTGATTGTTTTGTTTTGAGATCAGAGGGAAAAGGGTCTAAGAAGTTTCCAGATTACAAATCCCAGATGGAAGACTGTGCTGCATGGTAGTTCTAGGGCACTAAGTGAAAACCCTTTCTTTGGGACTTCAGCTGTGTCTGCTCTGTGCTCGTTGTAGTGTTTTGTGTAGGTCTAACTAACTTACGTTGGGATGCCTAAAGGTTAGGTACCACACCACTTAACATTTTGATTACTAAATTCTTGTGGGATTTTATATTTTGTAGATTATGACTGGTTGCTGAGCATCTGAGGTATATGATGGGATAAGAATTCTCTAATCAATTTATTAAATTTGCCAATTTGTCAATCTATTCTGAAAACACATACCAGAAAGGGGTGCTTCAAATTGTCTTGAATTTATATGTATATATACATAGATATTTTAAACCAAGCAGCAGCACTAGAAAGACAGCAGTGGTGTACACTACTGGACCCTTCACACTTTTATTGACTATGTATTGCAATACAACAGATATTCTATATTGATTCTGTAATATTTTTAAAATATTAGCCGACGTTTTCACAGTCACCATGACTAATTACTTAGTGATAAGTCACTCACCTGATGATTACTCACTGCTAATGACTTCTTTTCCTTGGATGATTACTGTGTTGGACATTATTGCATAATGTATAAAAGTTTCTAAAGTTGTGTTTTGTGTGGGTGATCCAACACTTCACAGAAAAGCTCTGCCTGTTACTACTTTGCTGTTTGCTAAGGCAGGATGCCGATCTCTGCCTTCGTTTTTCTGAACATTATCAGAACATCTAATTTCTACTCCACTTTAGGGTCATGCTAAGTTACCAATTTAAAACAGTTGCTGTGATGTTGACAGTTTTAATTTGTTCCACTTGATATGCTAGTAGGCCTGTTGTCTGTTCAAAGTAGATTTTGAGACCGTGTCTGTATTTTCTCAATGCAATGCAATTTGTACCCATATTGCAGCTTCAGACATCTCCTTGAGGGCAAGTCTAATTGAAGTTGCTTCATTTCTGTTACCAATCACGGCCTTTTCAAACTGGGTTTCTTTTCATCTCTAATGCTTTAAGCTTCTCCTCTATTAGCAGGTCCACTCAGGTGTAACATTTTCTCTCAATCTCTCTGCTTGACCACAGCCCTTTGGTTGGCTTTAGTCAGTCTCCCAGCCAACATTTAAAAAGCACCTGATGAGCTCTGAGACTGTCTGATAGTTATGAAAATTTATTTATCCTTTGTTAAAATGATTGCATGTAAATTATGCCACAAATCTAACTCTGACTCTCCTTTCAGCAAATCACACCTTATCTGGACTCCCAACAGATCAGGGCAAGATTCTGCGCGGATGCAAGGACCACAGGGTGGGTCTCTGTTGTTCAGTAGTCATTTAAGGGGTAGTATTTCAGTAGTTCTAAGCAAGTGCCTGTGCAGGACTGTGCATGGTTTTTCTGGTTTTTTTTTTTTGAAAAGAAGAATTTATTGTCACTTTCAACTGTATGCAGTAGGTTATGAAAGGGTAAACAGAAGTTTATATGCCCTCACATTGGAATTACTAGTTTGTAAAAGAGAGGATGGGGGTGGAAATTTCCGTGAGGGTACATTTTCCCATGGAAAAATGTACAGATGTAACAAAAACTGCTTGAGGTTTCAGGGAAAGCATGTATTGTGGAAAAGCATGCAGTGTATTACTTGAGGGTTTTACTTACATCTTTGATTTCAACAAGATGGCAAGTGCTTGACTTCCATGGATCTCTCCTGTATCAAAGCCATAAACAAAAGTCTTTTAAATGTAATTATGTCATCATTAATCATCTCATGATCTAAGGCTTTTCTGGACCTTAGCGTAACATGCATTTTTAAATAACTTTGTTCTGCGGTGAATTTGTGCTAGACTCACATTGTAGGGATGTACCAAAACGAGGTTTTTTTTCTTTCTTTCCAAGTAAATAACTAATCATGCAAAGCTTTTTTTCTCAGCAATCCATCAGATGGTTGTTTTTTTTTTTCCATTTGGTTTTCTGTCTACACATAAAGTTTATACTCTAAGTTTTCTTTCAACACTTGAATTTTTTTGTATTTTAGAAACAAATGTTTGAAGTTGGATATGCCTTTTACTGAATAGCTGTCAGGAAGACAAACAATGAAGGAGGAGAGGCAAAAAGGACTGGGAGGCCAGCCTTCAACTCACGCCAGGTTTTGGGTCCCACAGAGGCAGAGGAAGGCTGGAGCCTATGATAGGAAATGGTGGTTGGCTGGAGAGTGATTTTTTGCAATCTGAGCATGGTGCTATGTTCTACATGCAAAGTACTACCAGAGCAAAATAATACTTGCTTCTTACTCTAGACTTTCTGTGCAGTAAATGGAAGATTGACGGATCCCATCTGTTATATGGTGTCTATATGCCAAAACATTGGCCTGGTTACAAAGTGCTTAAGGCAGGAGTCATAGAATGGCCTTAGCTGGAAGGGACCTTAGAGACCATTTTAATCCAGCCTCCCTGCCGCCAGGGACGCCACCTCTCGCCCAGATCAGGCAACACATGGGGACTGAACGAGAATCGAACCCGCGACCTTAGTGTTGCTAGTGCTATGCTCAGCTGACTGAGCTAACCGGCCCCCTAAAAATTGGTGTCTCCTTCGAGCCAGAGTCAATCTCAAGTTTCCCACAAACTGTACAAGGTGTGTTCTATCAGCTTCGATTTGGAGATGGAGAAATAAGACACAGTAAATTAAATGATTTACTTGTGGGAACAAATACAGACAAAGCTTCTAAAAGCAGGAGAATTGAAGCGCTCCTGCTGCCTACTTTCATCTCTATTTCTTTTATGTTTTGTGATGTCACTGAGTACAGAGTCTTAAAAATTAATTCTGCTTGTGAAACAAGGTACTAACTCAGAGCTTTGCTACATTAGTGTATTGCAAAACCTTCACAAGTATTCTAGGGTAGCTCAGCAGAAGATAGATCATTGATTATGGATTAGCTGATACTTTCCAGAGCTAACACTGACTGATACACGTAAGTTGAAATCTCACTTCTTGAGCAAGTTCAGCATTGCAATATTTCCCTCAGTAGTAATACGTACTAGGTAGAGTATTTCAGAAACTACAATATAGATATTATGGACAAAACTGCCATGCAGAGGATCATTATTTTTAATCTTTAGTAACATATTATAAGCCCAAGGGTTCAATTGTATGCCATAAAGAATTTTTTTATTTCAAAAGTCTTTTTTAATATGCAGTATTTTCATCCCATATGTAACATTATAAAAGTTTCCAATTAAGTAATATTATGTGTAAGGAAATTCTTCTGAGAATGTGTAAGGAATTCTTCTGAGTGCAGAAGAGGGCAACAAAGCTGGTGA
>NW_009698366.1:0-20274 GCF_000703405.1 Apaloderma vittatum
AAAAAAGAAAAAAAGGATAGTAAAGAAGAAAAAAAGGAAAAAAAAGGAAAATAAAAAGGAGAGGAAAAGTATCATTTGCAGTCCTTTTAAACTGTTATCTTCATTGCTGAGGCTGCAAGAGTGTGGAAAGCATTTTGACTATTGATACTCTTGCTACTTTTCCATATAGATTACCAGCAGCAGTTATAGCATTCCCGATTATATTTAACCAAACTTACTTGTTAAACAAAATAAGGGTATTTACCCTCTGGAAAGAATATGAAAATGAGCAGGCAAACACTTGCATAAATAAAGCAGACATACAGAGGCTGATCACACTGTGCGACTTAACTTGCTCTGGGTGACAGAGCAAATATTAAGCTCCACTGTGGTTGAGTGATTTTTGTCCAGAATACTATCAACAACACGCAGTTCTGTTTTTCTCACTCACTGCCTGTCAATCCCCTCTGAAATTTAGTGTATTTCAGGTGCTGTCTCTGGTTTCCTTGACATAAGTCAATGATTTGTGTCCCATTCAATTTAGTTCATGTGAAAATACTCATAGCTCCTTGCCATATGTCAGTGGATGATAATTGCATTGATCCACCTTGCAGTGGGCTCAGTAAGGGCACTGTTCTGATAACTGAGTAACCAGAGGCTATTGCTTGTTAGAATTAACAAATTTGACTGTTTGGCTGCTTTGATTCCAATCAGGCTTGACAGAGTCATGCATAAAGTAGGGAGTGCTAAATGTGCCGATAAGTGAATTACTTTTCAGATTATGTTGCTAGCAGAGATATTGATGAGTATGCTTTGTAAGCTGAATATAGCAGTTTGCTACATTCTGTTTGCTACTGAATAGGTAAATGTGTTCTGAAAAAATAAAGAACCAATTTAAGTTTTCATCTTTAGACTATTCAAAAGACAAGTATTGTTTTAAAGACCATACTAATTTTTTTCTAGCAACAATTTTTACTCTTCTACTTTGAGATTCTCACCAAGAAAGATCTCAGAATGAGGACAACGGGAATTCAGAAAACAAATTTATAGTCTAGACTTTAGACAAAGTTTTTGGAAATCTAGCCAGACTTGCATGTGAATTTACTTCTCTAATATTCCTCTTAAGCGGAGTACCTCTAAGCCTGGGAAAATCTAGGTGTTCTAAAGCTGTCCTTAAGCACCTACAGCTCCAAAAAACTTGTACAAAAGGTGCTGATCTAGACTATCGCTAGGAGGATCATGTTTATGCTGTGAGTTAAGACACACCAAACATCCATTAGCATTCTTAAGACATACATAGGCTTCTGAGAGTGGATGTCCCTCACGCTTGCTTTCTTAAGTTTTGAGCAAAACTGGATGCTCTACATAATAAATATTGCAAGAATCAAATATTAGTGTTTAGACAGATTTTTGCAGCCTTTTTTGCTTTGCTGAGCAAAGATACAAGGAAATACCATCAATAGTTTTAAAGTGGTGGTTCTGAAAGAAAAATGCTATTTAAAGTCAGTGAAAGTATGTGTTTGGAAGGGAGGCTAGCCATAGTCACTCAAGACTCATAAACCATAATTGAAAACCAAACACATGACACTATTCCCCACTCATGTTTAAACTCATTTAAAAAGAAGCTATGTTTAATATCTATTTTTTTACTCCAACAGAAAACACACATAATTACTTTATAAATAGAAAAGGAAATAAACCCAAGTTTTAAATAATTTAAAGACATTTTAACTGCTTTAGAAAGTAATTGATATATTTATTTCACTTTTTAGAGTTCAGGGGAGGGGAAACGTGTACTTATATTATATTGTTCTGTGGTGAATTTCCATGCACTCTCATGTTGCCTGCACTTTGATAATTTAGATTCCAGGACTGCAAGAACACTAGCAATAGTAATTTGCTGAATTTGTCACCAGACAGATATTTTCAGTAAAAATTGTATGTGTGAAACCAATAAAGATGCAATTCCTGAACACTGAAAAAACACGGTCATTAATTAACACATTGAGAGCAGTTGGTTGTTACTCCCATCTCTGGAAAAATAGTGGGCGTAGCAGCACGTATTCATTGGCAGGAAATTAAATTTCTAAGAGAAGAAAATTAGGATAACCACAATGCCTATGGTTTGTTAAATCATCAGAACAGCAGGACGAGCTTAAGTAACAACTAGTGAGCACATGCTGAATCAACGAAGCCTGTATAAAGAGCTTCAGTATTTGCTGACCTCCAGATGACATGTGAACATTTTCCCAAAATATCAAAGGCAAATTTTCAGGTGGAACCTGATCTAACATTTACTGAAAAGAGAAGAAATATTCCAGTTTTAAGTTCTTCCAATACGCATTCATACATTACAAATCTTACACAATTAGTTATGGTAAATCAGATGCCTATATTTGGCTACTATTGTAATTACCTACATGCACAATTAATATTGAAAAATGAGCATACATCTAATGAAAATGTGTGCCTCCCAGGCACAGTTAGTTTACCCATAGAATTTAGATTATAAATGGAAATCTTTAAAACAGCTAGGATCTGTGTTTTAAAAATCTAAAGTGCGTATTGAAATTTCATCTCCTACTCACATAGAATAGCAAAAATATTCCTACCATCCTCCTCCAAACTACATCACTAGTCTTGTCTCCTAGCTCCTTAATTTTTTTAAACAGTTTTTCTGAACTGGTGGAAAGATGAAAAAAATATATGGGGAGAAGAAAGAAAATAAAAGAATGTGGCTGGTTATGAATACCTAGTGTATAGTTTAGCTAGACCTACTGAAGTACTGCATTAACATGCAATTACATATTCTGCTGCAGTCTCATAAAATTTTTCAAAAAGTTTTTGCATAGGGGCACTTCTGCCAGTAAAACACAAGATATTGATTTATTTGTTTCTTTGGTTCACTTTTTGAACAGTACGCACACATGCTTTGTTGCAGGATTGATTGTTGGGCTGAATTCAATAACTATAAAAATACAGGAAGATTGCATTAAATTTAAGGTATTTAAGTTTCATTTAATTCAATATTTTCCTCTTCACATGAAGTCACAGATAGTGTTGAGTGACAACTAAGCCTCAGAAAATTGTAATAAGGCTGTATTCAGGGTAACCCTTTAACTATTTGCTGCCTTGGGTGATTTAAACAATATCATACATTCATATTATCAAATGCTTTGGATGTATATTTGGGATTTCAATCAACACTTGAGCCATTTCATTATTTGTGTGCTGGAATAATTATACACACGCATCCAATGAATGTTTACTTCATTTGTTGAGCGGCTATTTGGCATGAAACATGATCCCCTCCAAATGGTATCTATAGAACTGTATCAAATACAGAGTAGTCAGTTAACAGCTTTGAAACATAGCTCTTAAAATAGCCAGTAAAGTCAGCTCCACAACGCAAAAGGCAGCCTTCTGCACCATAGATCCTTAATCTATCAGACAAAGAAGAGAAATAAGATCAAGAAGTCCGTATATTCCACCTATTCTGAATTTTCTTTGTATCTTTACCCATATCGTTTGACCTTGGTGCATTCATTTTCCATCTACAAGATGAGGGCTATTACCAGCCTATTCATCAGGTGGAGTTTATGATCTCAGCTGCTCCCGTAAAAGGTTTTAACTGCTTGAATTTTTATTATGATAGAAAAGGGGAAAAAAAAGCGGAATAGGGGATGCATAAGCTGACCAGCTGATAAAAATGCAGGCTGTGGCATGCAGTCCTTTGCCACAACTGGCCTACAACAACCATTTCTGCTTCAAAATAGCAAACCATTCCCGGGAGACCAGCACACAGTCCATGAAGAGCAGCTTGACTCCATTAGGTTGTCTTTCTAAATATAAATAGTTTCTGCCTTCAGATGGCTGAAAAGAACTCTGGCAGTTCCTGTAAGCTGGAAATAATGGTAGCTATTATTGCATGGCATTTTTTATCTATGGAACCTGGACAATTCCAGCTTTAGAGTCTAAAATAAACGCAGAAAGTAGTCCCTCCGAGGAAGAAAAGAGTTAGCCACGTCTAGTCTCAAGCACTAAGACTCCTTCTATACTAATATCAAGGCTAGTCTAAAAGTTTTGGCCAACCACTAACAATACATCAATGCCAGTCTTATACCTTAAAGACCTATTCTTATTGTACATAACTAAATATCTCCACTATCACTTGGTAAGAAAGGTCTGTACATCAGTATACAGAACAGCTTCAAGGCGCTGCTCTGAGTACATTCATGTGCAGATATTTATAAAGGAAAGCATAATCTATAATAACAAAAAAAAGCTCTCACAAAGCATTGGCCCCAGAAGCTCAACAAACAGTAATTAGCCATACCAACATGTACAAAGTCATAAATTTAGAAAACAATTAGCCAAACATGCTGCCCAGCAAACCACAGTGAAACACTAGGGACAGCAATGTCTTAAACCCCATGCACTTGTGTTGGATCTGTAGCATATTCTCTGATCTTCGATATCAACACAGAAAGTATTTCCACCTTCACATTTTCCTATCCAAAGATCTCTCTGTTGCAAATATCATCTTCCTTTAGTCTTGGCATCCTCTCTAAATAACCTGCAGATCATTAGTTTTTAGTGAAGCTACACTGAGTGCAATGAATAGAATATATATTCAGGTCTTTCTTAATGCTGCATGTGCGATAGCATGCATAAAATTGTGGTACCCTTTGTGCAAATGCGTTGTACGTAATAAATATGATAGGTGTTGCCAGTACCTTCTCTCAGCATGTTGCTCTCATCTGTCACTGCTTCAGCTAAAAAGACACCAAGTGCGTGAGCATGGTGGGAATTGCTCACATAGTCATCACTTTGCTGGGCCAAGAAGGAAACCAAGATTTTTTTTAAAAAAGAAGTCTTCCAAGTCTTCATTTCTAGTGAGGCACTGCTATTGTAAGAATTTAGGTTATACTTCTGAGTCATCTTTGATTATGCTTTACTCAGAGAGTAGCTTGGATTTCAAGTTACAGGAAGGTACGTAGTATCATGACACTCTGGTTCATATTATTTTCTGAGGATCGAGCTGTGATAATCTGGGGAGCTTGTACATAATTTATGAGCTCCAGCTTTAATACAAACTCCAGCTTTAATAACTGCCTACAGCCTTTTGTCTTTCCTGCACTGTTACTATATGCTGCTTAGATAGTGACTGTGGGATGGACTGGAAGACAGCAGTCTCTCAACATTTATTAAAGTCAGGCAGCCAGACCCAGAGCACAGTTGCTCTTACCAGGGAACAGAAAAAATTCCAAAGTAGAATCCTTATTAAAACTTCTCCTGCATTTGTTGTTTGTTTGCTGTTGTTGTTCTGCTTATATTTCTATTTGATACCCTCTGAATCTTCCATCGCTTTCTGGAGGGGAAAGAATAGGGATGATGCTATTCAGCATACTTTGTTGACAAAATAGCTTCAGAGAAGGGAGGACGCTGAATCCACCGTGCTTAAGTTCCCAAGGGCAAGATTATAGAGTACATCCTTGGGATAAGGGAGCTCCCTGTTTTCCATGTAGAAATTGCTGTTCTGAGTTTTGTAATCTTTCCACGCATTGACAGAAGCTGAACTTGGTTTGGATTCTATTCTAGAAACTAAGAAATAAAAACTGAGGAGCTACGAGTCTGGCAGTGACCCAGGCCTCTTCATCTCAATAAGCTTCAAGAATGGAAGTCTGGTCATACCATAAAGTTTTCTATCCACAGCTGAGGGGTAACAAGGAAGACAGCAGACAAAAAAGAATTATTGGGGGATTGAGTTTTTTTGTTTGTTGTAAATCAACACATTTCTTATGAGGTCTAAAATAGCTCCTTCAAAACTTTAGCTTACATATATACTTTTAGCCATTAGCTATTGCTGAAGAAATGAATTACAAATAAGACAGGAAAAGGGTGTTTTTAGCATTTGGATAAGCCAATGTTGGCACTAGTCACTAAGTATTGTCAACTCATCTTGAAGGAGGGTGGTCCTACAATCATCAGCCAAAATACACTTAAAAACGAGAGTTAGAACTTGTCAACCACGTTAAAAGCACAGACATCCAAAGCAGTCAGATGAATGTCCAGCAAGCGAAACTTAAGCAGCAGTCTGAGAAAATCATTGGACAACAATAGGTAAATGCATTTTTATTCTTTGTGTTCATTGCTCTCTGACTTTTCCTTCATCTAAGCATTCAGTGCTTCTTGAATCACAACTAAGTTTTCATGAAATCATATTCCTTTAAAATATCTTCTAAGGCTACATCAGCAGCTTTCCAGTTGCAGTCCACTTCCATTGAGTCTGGATTATTCGGATTGTTTTTTGATTGAAAAACCCCAACATTTTAAACTGGTTTATTCATGTTTTCACTCAAATTAGAACACAAGAAATTCTGGAATAAAAAAAAAAGAAAAAAGTAACCAGAAAAATTGTAAGAGAAGAGAAACCAGATTGTCCTTTATCTTACTCCAATTTACTCTGCTGAAGTCAAGGAAATCTGTGCAGTGTAATGAAATGATGAATCAGACCTAGAGCCTTTCTCCATTGCAAATTTAATGTTACGGAAAATGATATTAAAGTATAATATCCATACTTTAGGGCTTACCAGAAAATGACTCATGATAAACAGAGTGTGTTTTTTGAAATGGTATTAAAAAATACATTTAACTTCTCTCTCAGACTCCTTCAATATTTCAGGGTATAATTTAAGAACACATCCTTCATTGCCTTCAATAATTCTTCCTTGGGAGTGGGAATTCAGAAATTTAATGGTAACTTTCACATTCATGCATAAAGTTATGAAGGAAACTTGAAGTAAAAGTGAACATTTCTGAATACAGAAGTAAGGTAGCATAAGGAAAGGCATGTCTCCGATTCTCAAATTGCCTTTGAGTGAGGCAATTTAAGTGAAAGGGTATTATAGCTCTTAGAAACTGAATTTAATTTACAGATTATTAACTGTGTCAGTCTTTCTTTGTTATAAGTGTCCAATTACCTCCACATAGAAAACATTTTTATTGGCTTAAACCTGTGGAAGTACTTTCAGATAATTTACAAAATAAAAGAAAAAATTTAACATTAGACTTACAAAAAACGTAATGGGAAGGACTCATTTTCAGACATCAGCTTACCTTGGACAAGCCAAACGGCAATGAGGAGAAATCTGCTTTTCTCAAACCACCCAAATACCCCCCAAAACAAGACAACAAAAGCCCACTTGCTACCTGGCTGAAAGTTGCACAGTTAAGCCACTTTTTCCGAGGGTTTAAAGATGACGTTTGTTTTATGTTGAGATATACTCTTTTATGATACTCAGCTAAATGAAGTAATAAACACTTCTGCTTTCCCGAACTATTGTATCAAGTATCTTATTTTTCCTTGCAGCCCTGAGAATGACTAGAAGATTTAGAGAGTTTAGTGCTTTTATTAAGCTTCTGTCAGGATTTAAAAGGGAAGGACATAGGCAAAAGTATTTGAGATACCTCAACAGAAAAAGCACACTGAAATCAATACACATTAAATTATTGTCAGTCAAATAGTAGTAACAGCTTTCTTTCTACCATTGCTAATGTCTGTTTCAAAAATATTTTAAGTTTGATTTTTTTCCTCTTTTTCTTTTAAATGCCTAGTTTATTAACTTTGAAAATTAAATGCGCTTCAGCACTGTATGGTCACAGATCAGTTGGTACATTCAGGTAAAGTGCTGGAGCAGTGGGAAAGAAAATAATCAGTGCAAAAAGTTGCCGAGGTCACTCCATCACTTCACTACCAAAAGGCACTGTCCCATGTAATGTGCCGAAGAAGCATCTGAAGCTGCAGAGAATTTCTCTTAAGGTCACATCCCTTCCTACAGAAGTAGTGTGGGAAAACTTGACAGTGACAGCACAAACCAGATGTTGTGAGCTGTTAGAAGCATCGATGCAGGTCACCTCTTGTGTTTCCTTCCCTCCTGACTATGACCCTAGCCAATCTCAGCAATAGAGCCTGAATGGTGCATTCAGCCCTGGTATTGGGTCTGTTTCCCCATCAGTTTCCCCATATAAACTACACAGCTTTTATAAAATGAGCTCACAGTAAGAAAAGAAATTTCCATGACAACATATTGAGGCAGCTAAACTCATGCTTGGAACCATTTCTCATTTTAGTTCTGAAAATCAAGGAGTGTTTCTAGACTATACTGGTCTAATTACAACTGTTATTGGTCCAGGACACTTTGTTAGAAACACATGAATCAAACTGAGGAAGCTATCCCCAAGTGCAGTGACTTCAGTACTTTGCCGTTAAGAGCAACTGTGATGTTTAAAGCCTCCTACCTTTCTCTAGAGATCCAGTGCTGGCTGAGCCAGCAAGCAATGCCACCTGCAGCTTAACTCTCAGTTCTGTAGCACCAGCAGGTATCCAGCTGAACCAACAGAGAGCTCCTGTGTCTGCTTTTCTCAATCCATACACAATTCTTCTTTTCATTCCTGTAAGCATTCCATACGTCCTTCTGTAAAGAAAGAACACATCGCTCCTGGAGTCAGGTGTAAAGTAATAAAGCATAACTCACCCCTTCGCAGTATTACACGGTTTCCTTTTGTGGTTCTCTCTCGTCAATACTGTGCCAGCTCAGTGCCGCAAAAGGAAAGATATAAGCAAGTGTTGTCACAGATCACGTAGCAAGAGCTGGATGATTTCTTTGGTTCTGTGGGGCTGGAACGTAACAGCAGCATTGCTACCACAGACTCAGAGGAAGACCTGTTTGGCTGGTATTAAACAGACGCCTATTCAGAAAAAACACTACAATAACATTTGTTCAAAGCTGCATTTTAGTAGTTAGAGGGTGTTGATTTATGAAAACTTACCATCCTTAGGGGTCATTATCTGACTTGAATCGCAGAGTGAATTTTGTCTAATTATAAAACTGTATAATGCAGCTTTGACCATCTATGTTTTATGTTGGCACCATAAATGACTTGAAAAAGAACAAGCCATGGTAACCCATTCCATTCCTTCAGGAATATACAAAAATGCAATCAGAAAGGTTTGGGTTCATTTTGCTCCCTATTTTAGGTAAATCTATCCATTAATACTTTAAAATAAAACTGTCATCACCTAGTTTCTGCTATTAAAATATTCTGAAACCAGACCTAACTCTAAATCTTGCCACAGACACTTTGAAGAACATTTTTTTTTTTGGAGGGTTTTAAGGATTTCAGTTAGTCAGGAAATTTTTTTCTAAGTGGTAACAAGTCCCTCGATAATGTAAAAATGTCATACTACTCTTAGATACTAAAATATACTGAATAACATGGCTAATACGTTCACTTATTTGATTGCAGGACATACTAATCAGAACACACAAATCTTTGAATTCTACCTAAATTATTTGATTACTGTATGAAAAGTAGACTCTAAAATTTAAGTGCTTTGTGCATTTCCTATAAGAAAGCCCTTTTTAGTCGCTTAATTCATACACTGATCAAACAATTATTTCAGTATAAAAATCACAGAGGCACTAACCAAAAGTATTTAGTTAATAATAAAAGAGAAGACAAAAGCCACTGCAATGATAACATGGTTAAAGAGTTCTGTGAAAACTGTAATACTATTTTAGAAGATGTCAAATGTTTGATGTATTTTTTAAAAAACACCTTTATTGATTTCAGTCAATATTAATCTCTAATTGATGAAATAAATGTTACTGCTGTTTCTCTTTGAAATGAATGGACACAAAAAAGTTCAAAAGGAATCTTTCATAGACATCACAGGCGGCCACATCAGAAACCTTAAGAAGTTAAACTACATCAGAATGAGAACATTAACAGTGGCCTTAAATAGACACTGATCTGTTGAAAATGAATGTAGACCAAGTATCAAAAAAAAATCATGCCAAAATTATTTCCTTTTTGAAGCATACAATCAATTAATAAAATGGGAATATTCTGTGAAAAAAACAACCTACATAAATAGAAACTAAGACATAGTCATGATTTCTCTTTTCTGATGTGACTGTTGACTGCAAGATGCTCAGTATAAGACAGGTTGTATAACCTCAGTTTTTCAAAATTCTGAAAATTAAAAGGCTTCTCTGGTCAAGCTTATTCACTATTCCACCTCTGAAAATGAATTCTAAGAGTTTTGCTAACATTCATTAGCAGACTTGGTCAAGGAGTTATGAAATCCCCTTTCACAGTACAGTCAGGTTTTTGTGAACTCATGTACCAAAAAGCCATGCCTTAAAATGTTATCAGCTCCTCTGAGAACTGTCTGCAGAGACTTCTTCAGAAAATCAAAATGATAGAAATGTAGTTTGCGATTATCACTAGGAATAAATGAGGTATTAAGTTGATAGCAGTATAATATTTTGAAAGTATGAAACAGCACAGAATTTAATTTCATCCATTTTTAGCCACCACTTAGATGAATCAGGTTATACCAATTGGGTAACACTTCATCATCAGGAATGATACCAAACAATGTTTTTTCTGTTGCTTAAAAAATAGCAACCCATAACTTAACCTTTATCTCTCAGCTCCTAATTTTCTAGTTTCCTTCATCCCACACAAAACCTGAGGCCCCATTTGCCATTCTAATTAAAGATGGGCATGATGCTCTTAACAGAGTACTGAGGGTACCTGTCCTGTAATGTCCTCTTACTTGTGCTGTCTTGTGTTTTTATAATATTATGAAGTACTCAGTGCTGTAATTGCTTTGCTTCAGTGCTACCTCTTTCACAAAGACATAAAGAGGAATCATTGAATAAAACTCTTCCACTTGACTAGAGAATAGCTTTTTCTTTCTTTTTCTTGCTTTTCATTTTACCAAGACAACAGGGAATGTCTAGCAAAGCTGGATAATTCCAAAGATTCTTAAGGAATCTGAGCATGAATTTTTTCAGTCCATGTTCTGAGCTTGCCCATTTTAGGTGTCCAGTTGTCAAGCAACCACACCAGCAGCTCAGGCTCTTCTCTGCTGCTGGTGCTCAGATTCCTGCCCTCCCCTGCAAGCCTGCCCTTTCGAAACTTTCAGCTTTTTCAGAGACAGACACTTTCCCATTCTCTTGGCACCAACACATTTCACACTTAGAGAAGGTTTTCATTATACTTTGCAAGTGCTTTCTTACATTGACAGAAAAAGAAGGACAAAAATATTAAACAGTTCCTAGCGAGGCATTTCAGTTTTTCAGAGTGGGAAGTAATTTATGGAAAACAGTTTTCACTTCCCTCACTGTTTCACATACAGAAGAGGGCTATACATTAAAGCTCTGCTGAAACATGTGACTTCTTTCACTGAATCACATCCTACAAAACCAAGCATCAACACCCACCCAGAGAACAATAACAAAATTTCTTAATGTTATCAAATTATGAATTACTTAGGATTAGAGCTTTCCTCCAGACATGCTGAGGAAGTATCAGAGAATACTTAATACTACACAAGCGTGATTCGGAGGCCCATGGTCTCTACTATTCATTAGAAGTTGATTTAGACTCATTTTAAAACTGTTCAAGTCAAATGGGCCAGAGGACGTCTTGATTAGACACCAACAGTAAACTCATGCAGGACTGTTAGGCTGAATACTTTTTACCAACAAACACCTTTACAGTAACCTTAGACTTCATGCTTTGCTGAGGATAATGATTCAGTCAAAACCAGTTTTTTTCTTTTTTTTTTTTTTCTTTTATGATACACAAGTCTATTGAATGGAATACAGAATATACTCCAGTGAAGCCACTGGTTTCCGTGGATACAGCTAAGATTACACTTCAGCATATTTTTTCTTGCAATTCAAAGCTTTAAGGACCTCAACTTGCCTTATTAAAGGAAAAAAAAAAAATTCTTTAGCAGTTTGTCCAAAATGCAGACAAAGGAAAGCAAATGTAACATTCTAAAGCAAGAAGTCTTACGAGGACTGTTGCCCTTTTAGTTAGAGATCATTAATAAAAGGTTACATACTTACAGTAATATCTGTAACAGAAACTTTTAATTTGAACATTGGGAGTATATGTGCAATTCTGATAATTATTTTGAAACTACAATATGGATTCAAACGCTTTCCCTCAAACATCTGAAATATTTTTATCAATATCTTGCCAAAATACAGAATAATATGCTACACAGTAGATCCACTTTTCTTGATAAAGGTAGACAATTTGTACTTCTGACTTGAGATTTGAAACAAGATTAAAAAAAAATCAGTTGGCAATAAATTATATTATTATATAATTAGTAGAAGAAACTATGTACTTTTCATTCTTTCTTTAAACAATTAGGTGATCCAAGTAAAACTTTTGTCATTACCATAGATTACCACATATTTCTGCATCTCATCATCGCTCTAGAATAGAAATATTTTTTCAGCTACAAATGTAACAATGATCTTTAAGTGATTCAGTTACTGTAGCTTCAGTTACTAAGATGCCTCCTTTGTCAAACAGCTTGCAGCAACCTCTGTTTTTTATAAAATTTGTTAAAACTGTAGGGCTTGGCCCTATAAAGTCTACAGAGGTGTTCTAGTGACATCCTAAGCAATTTCCTGTAGATTCCTGAATCCAAACAGTGGATTTAAGAAGTTTACATAGGTCACAAAAAAATCTATTGGTTTTAGCTCCCGGTGAGTCAGTGGAAGACTAAACGTAATCATAACGTGAAGAATCTCCTACTCAAAAGATACAATGCAAGCACTGAAGTTAGAAACTTACGGCTTCTGAAAAGTTTGCTTCCTCTTATTACGGCTGTTATTGTTGCTTTGTTCTACCGACATTAGAGCTCACTATTTTGCTATTACGTATCTTGCATGTTTAAAGAACAGATATCATCTTTCTGCCCAAGCTACATTTGCTCAAGAAGTCTGCAATGTTGAAGCATTTTTCTGATTTTACCTACTGAAATATTTCCTGAATGTGCCTCCTGTTTTCCTAGTTGAATCACTTCAATGACACTCCCAACCTTCTATCCAATTTACCATATCTGGTTCAGCTGCTATGACACAATTCCTTTCTACCTCATCCCAGCGCATTGTTTTGCTGATTAATAAAAGACTGCCTATCTGCTGAAAGGCTGTCATATTTCTTGATCTTCAGTTCTTATTCCAGACAACATCAGGACAATATTCAGTACTGATCAAATTTCTGTTTTATCATTAGGGCTCCCTTATCTATATAAACATTTCATGTTCTATCTTTCAGAGTGCCTAGAGGTTTAGGTTAGTTTTATGCATTTTTTGCCACTTCTATCTTTAATCTCAATCCGAGTTTGTTCTTTATATATAGCCAGAGGCTTAGATTTATTTTTTTTCTTTGCTTTGTTTTAAACTTCAAATACAACTTTCTGTTATACTTCCTGCACTGAGTACTGACAAACTGAAAAAAAGGAATAAGGGCAACAAGAGGCAAGACTGCCTATAATCTGCAAAACCTATTGCGGCTAAGTAAGCTGCTGCTTAATTAACATTCTGCCAGGACAAGGCCAAAAAGTGTGAATTTTAATAAATAAATAGAAACGTGGGGACTTCTACCTGCAGGCCATGATAGTTATTCTGTTTGTACAGGTTCATATAAGTGCATTAAAAAAAATGTAACTTCCATATACACATTTCAGTGAACACTTTCTAGAAGCTACTTATATTTTAAAGGAAAGTTTTAATGATTTTTAAAAAATATTTAATGGAATATGTAACTTTGTATAGTTTTACTTGCTTATCTCAAAAAAAATATATAAATATTTACTATACATCTCTTTCTGGGAGAAAAAAACAGTCAAGAAACATATGTTCTTTGTAATTTAATGCTGAATGACACATTTAATAGACAAAAACTGTAACATTTTATACTTCACAGTTTTTTTTAATCTGGAGTAATTAAAAATATCTTTTGTTTTCAAATTAGACTTACTGCAATTAAAATAGTTCTTGATTTATCATTCCCCTATCTGAAATCACTCATGGTATGCTCAGAGATCTAAGAACCATTTATTTCATTGCAGTTGGTAAATGTAAAATATAAACCTAGATTATTAACTTATATGTTAGTTTTGATGCGTTTCACTTGCATTTCTATATTGGTATCTTATTAATCATACTGCAAATGAAATTCATCAAAGCTTATAAATTATTCTGAATAAAGTTTAATACAACAGTTGAACTGCAAAAATCTTAATACTAACATTTCACTGGTAATTATGACATATAGTATATATGAGAGACTAGATATGAAGTATTATGATATACGACATAAAATATTTTACATACAAAAATCTCAGAACATTTCTCCTAGCATAGCAGGTTTTTTCCTTCAACACAGTTGAAATTACTGATTCCACATTTTTATTGCACAGTATTAAATATAGAAATTTAACTTATCTAACTGTCTCTTAAAAGTAAAAGAAGAAACATTTTTATTTTAAAGGATTTAAATGCCTCTTTCCAAAATGAGATTTCGTAAAAGTAGGCACATTCCCACAGATAGTTGTGACCTCTCAAAAACTACATGTTGTCACAAATAGCACTTCCATTAAATATGTCATGACTACTTCAGACTATGAAGATTTTGGTATCAATCGCTGCAAGCAAAATACTTAATTTATACATAAAGGGACGGAAGTCTACTTTCATTTAACATTTAGGTTACAAAACATTTTTTTAAAAATAAATTCTTTTCATAGTTGACAGTAATAAGGATGCACACTGGTGAAATACTCTAAATTCAAACAAATATTTGAAGACTTTTTTGCCTCCTGGTATTTTACATCTCAGATATACAGCTTTACCACCATCACTGTGAAATTACATTCAGTCTGCTACTAAGATCTGCCTTCTAAATAAAGGAAGTTTTCTATTTTCTTTCACCTACCAACTCCAGTTGTCTGAAAATTGCCAACAAATCTTAAGATTTCTAGTAGCCTGCTTGATAGACTATTTTTTTGCCCCCTGACCTCACACAACCTAAATTGCTCTTCCCTGTAAAACAGTTGTTGGCCACCTCTTCAGCATTAACAATTTCTATGGTCCTTCTCTGTTTTGATCCAGCTCTTGTCTATACACAGAGGCCCTCATTTTATTTGCAGCATTTCATATAGTCTTTATATACCAGTGTGACTGCTAGAGGCACTGAGTGGATAAAAAGAGAAATCGTCTTCTGATGTTTCTCAGTAGAGTATTGTGAGTTGTCCTCCATCCCCTATACACTACTTGTCATGAACTTTGTAGGAACTTAATTACCTTTGAGACCTTTTGTCAAGTCTGGTTGAAATTGGCCAGGAGATTCAACATTTACTGAAGGGAGCAAGTGAGACCAGACAGAGAGTGCTATCACAACAAATACCCTTTCCTTAGGACACAAGGCTAAAATAACCGTAAGAAATGTCTTGAAAGGAAAGAGTCTCATGAACGTACCAATTAAATCACAGGCAAGTGATTTGTTTTGCATGTATTATCATAAATATGCTGCTTTACCCTTTGCAAAATCTCATTTAACTGCATTCATTTTAGAAAAAACAATTTCCATCTGAGTTTTGTTGTTCTGGAGCACTGAGGGGAAAATGTTCTCTTATCTTCAAATGTTATTAACTGGAAATAAGTGTAACCTATGCTTTGAGGTCCTTATTGCAATTTAGATAGACAATTAGATACACAATACCAAAAAGAAAGAGAGAACTTTGTAGTAGATATTTTTCTTCTGGTGCCCCAGGTGACTACAGTAGACTTGCGTGATCAAATGATTAGAAACAACAATATCCTTCAAGACATTTTTAGAAAGCTATTCATAACTGTAGTACCAAGTAACATAACTTTTCAAAAACTAACTTATAAGATTTACATAGGATTCTGCTTTTTAATAATAAGGTAAATTGTGTCTTCATTTGCAATAGTTATTTTCTTTTTTCAAGGCTGGACGTTTGTAATAGAGTAAACCAAATTCTTCCTTCACAAAAGTGGATACATGAAGAATTTCAACCTTGGAGACTCTCAGTAGCTTCTATTACAGATACACATCAGTAATAAAAATGTATGTCTCTGCTTTATCACAAATCTATCCTTCAGGACAGTGCTGAAAATGAAATGCTTTCTGTTGTGAAGTTATGTTAAAAAACCCCTTCTGGTTAAATGTTCAAAATGGACAAAAGACAACAAAAGAATATTATCTCTTTTCTTGTATCCAGATGTTGCAAGCAACTGTACTCATAAAATTTTTACAGAGAGGAGCTTTAATGATTTAGTTACACAGGACCCATGAGAAAGCTTGTCATTTTTTGGTGGTAGCTTGCCTGATGGGAAACAATGCATACCTTGAACAAATACTTCTTCGAAGGATAAACGACCTCCAAAACTAGAGGCATACAACTATAATAAGTTTAGTTCAAAAGCATTTGCAGAATCATATACTTAGAAGGGCAGACTTAAATATTGTTTCATTTTCCACTTAAGAAATCTTGCTAAGAAGAAGCCAGATTGGACCAAAGAACAGAATGAAGAATTTTGCCTCTCCACTCTCCACACCAAAAACAACAACAACAAAAAGAACTAAACCAACCAAACATGCAGATTCATTTGCTTTTCCCTAATTTGTAACTGTATTATTCAACTACTCATAGATTTTATCAACTGAAATGTACACTGTATGGTCTCTACAGGAGCCACTCTCAGGAGATTTCCTAGATTTTTACTCACATATTTGCATTGGCATCAAATTTTGGGGAGGTAGTTATAAGAGCATATAATGCTGGTGAAATGATACTTTCATCATCACTGGAAATCTGCATAATTTCCTCTTGTTAAAATGATTACTTCAGCACATAGTGTGCTGTAGGCAACTCATTGTTCACTTCTGATAATTAGCTTTTGTTTAACAACATTGTTGTGTGTTTTGGTTGAAGTTGTAGCTGAGCAGAAGACCTTGGTGTGATGTAAGGGGATGACCCTGTAGGACGTCCTTACATAAGTAGAGCCCCGAAGTCAGGATGTTAATTGGCTACAGAGAGTAATGTATACAGATAAATAAAAACAGTTTCCTCTGGTAACTGAAAAAATTTGTGGTAATTAAATTCAATTTAAGAGAATAAACATCAACAGTTCTAGTAAAATAACATTTTCGCGAAAGACTAAGCACATTAAGAAATAGCTGAAGGTCAATTTATGTAAGAATAATGTACTATCTTCACTAAATTGCATTTTTCTTTTCTGAAACAAAACTTCTGAGTGATTTAATAAACAGATTACGAAAGGGAAAGATGAAAAACAACCAGATTAAACTAACAGTACAAAATGTGCATTGGAAACTTATAGAGGAACTGAGATATTAAAAAAACAGAAAATCAAATGGAATCAGAAAAACAGGCTGCTTCACTCTAGGGTTTCCTGTTTGAGAGCACTGACTTCTGCTTTACTGCATAACAATTATTTCTGCGACATTTTAATTTTCTTAATTTTAAGCTTTTCTAGCGAATTCCCGACTGAAAGCCAAGGAATTCATTACAATATAGAAAATACTATACTTACCTCATGGATCTTGATTGTTCAAGTGTCACCATGATCTACTGTGGGTTGACTCATCAGAGCTCAGTTTGTCTATGCAATAGTGGTCTATCTTTAATTGCAAATAGAAGAAATAATAAATTGAACAAAATAACAAACAAATACTTTTAAATTAAAATTGACTTTGGAGCTTAAGTGATTGACGATTAGAAATATGAACTCAAGGTCTGGAAAATTCTTTTTTTTTTTTTTTTGTAAGCAATGATTGGTTAATCAATATACATTTTACAGCTAGAAATATTAAGAAGGTTTCATTAGCAGGACACATGTTCGTAGTGAGACAACTCTATTCAGCAGAAATCAGTATACCAGAATCTGAAACTGGCAGTCATAGAATCATAGAATGTTTTAGGCTGGAAGGGACCTTAGAGATCATCTAGTCCAACCTCCCTGCCATGGGCAGGGATGCTCAGGTTGCTCATGGCCTCATCCAATCTGGCCTTGAACATCTCCAGGGAGGGGGCAGTCACAACCTCTATGGGCAATCTGCTCCAGAGTCTTGCCACCCCCGTACTGATGAATTTCTTCCTAGGATCCAATTTAAACCTATTATCCTTCAATTTAAATCCATTTCTCTTTGTCCTACTGCTGGACACTCTTGTCAAAAGTCCCTCCCCAGCCTTCCTGTAGGTTCCCTTCAGGTACTGGAAGTCAGCTATTAGGACCCCCCAGAAGTCTTCTCTTTTCAAGGCTGAATAATCCCAGCTCCCTCAGTCTATCCTCATAGCAGAGGTGCTCCAGCCCCTGGATCATCTTTGTGGCCCTCCTGTGGACTTGTTCCAACAGATTCATATGCCTCTTGTGATGGGGACACCAGAACGGGATGCAATATTCAAGGTAGAGTCTCACAAGAGCAGAGTAAAGGGGGAAAATCGCCTTTCTTGACCTGCTGGCCATAACCCTCTTGATACATCCCAGGATGTGGTTGGCCTTCTGGGCTGCATGAGCGCACTGCTGGCTCAGCTTGAGCTTCTCATCCATCAACACCCCCAAATCCTTCTCTTCAGGGCTGCTCTCAACCCACTCTGTACTCAGTTTGTATTTGTGCCTGGGACTGGCCCAACCCAGGTGCAGGACCTTGGACTCTGACTTGTTGAACCTCCTCCAGCTTGCAGTGGCTCATTTCTCAAGTGTGTCAAGGTCCCTCTGGATGGCATCCCTGTCCTCAAGTAAGTCCGCCGCACCACACAGCCTGGTATTGTCGGCAGACTTGCTGAGGGTGCACTCTATGCCATTGTCCATGTCACTGACAAAGAACAGCACTGAACCCAGGACAGATCCCTGAGGAACTCCACTTGTCACTGGTCTGCCCATGGACATCAAGCCATTGACCTCAACTCTCTGAGTGTGACCTTCTAGCCACTTCTATATCCACCCAGTGGTCCCTCCATCAAGTCCATGTATCTCCATCTTAGCAACAAGGACATCCTGTGGGACAAAGGCCTTACACAAGACCAGGTAGATGACATCAGTAGCTCTTCCCATATCAACCAGAGCTGTAACTTTGTTGTAGAAGGCCACCAAGTTAGTCAGGCATGATTTGCCCTTAGTGAAGCCATGTCAGTTGTCACCGATCACCTCATTATTTTTCATGTGCCTCAGTACTGTTACCAGGAGGATTTTCTCCATGATTTTACCTGGCACAGACGTGAGGCTGACTGCTCTGTAGTTCCCTGGGTTTTCTATTCTTCTCTTTTTTTTTTTTAAAATGGGGGTTACATTTCCCCTTTTTTGAATCCTGTGGGAACGTCGTCAGATTGCCAAAAGTTCTCAGATATGATGGCTAATGGCCTAGCAACTTCAGCCGCCAGTTCCTTTCAGACTCGTGGGTGTATCTCATTGGTACTACAGACTTGTGCACCTTCAGGTTCTCTAGACGTTCCTGGACCTGATCTGCTCCTACCCTTCACTCTCCTAGATCCAGGCAATGCCCTCTGTGACTTGGGTGGTGTGGCTTAAGTGGTTATCAGTGAAGATTGAAGCAAAAAAGTCGTTGAGTACTTCCCCATATCCTCAGTAACGAGGTCACCTGTATCCTTCTGGAGTAAAAATCACTAAATAGGACTGGGTTTTAGCTCAAACCCAGGACATCCCACATTCTCTCTCATTTTTCTTCTTTTCTCTAACATACCTGTAGAATCCTTTCCTGTTATTTTTAATGTCCCTGGCCAGATTTGATTCCATCAGGGCTCTAGCTTTTCTGACCTGGTTTCTAGATTCATGAGCAATCTCCTTGTAATCATCCCAGGTTACCAGCCCTTGCTTGTGGATTCTGCTTTTGTTTTTGACCGGGAGTTCCTTGTTCACCCATACAGGTCTCCTGGCAATTTGCCTGATTTCTTCTTTTTAGGGATACAGTGCCTTTGAGCTTGGAGGAGATGATCCTTGGAAGTCAACCAGCTACTGTCCCATGGTACACTACTGAGGAGGTTCCTGAAGAGGCCAAAGTCAGCTCTCCTGAAGTCCAGAGTTTCAGGTCCTCCAAGTATATTTCAATTAAACTATACAAATAGGATTGGAATAAGTCTCTTCATTCACAAAAGTCAGTAGGG
Organism: Apaloderma vittatum; assembly: GCF_000703405.1. Taxonomy (NCBI): domain Eukaryota; kingdom Metazoa; phylum Chordata; class Aves; order Trogoniformes; family Trogonidae; genus Apaloderma; species Apaloderma vittatum. The sequence goes on from NW_009698366.1 coordinate 20,033, forward strand.
TAATCTACATTAATAAAAGTCTTAAGTTAGGTTGTATTTCAAAGTGATATCAAAATAACACATATGAATTTTACCTAGCTTATGTTTGACTTTATACACACTATAGCCTGCAGCACATCTCACTGATGTTATTGAGCTATAAAAATGTAGCTACCTGATTTGGCATAAAAGCTTATAACCTGCGTTTTATCGAAGAATTTTAAACTATCTAATACAGCTTGTTATGTAGATGCTATATTTGG